>NW_009725080.1:0-302 GCF_000703405.1 Apaloderma vittatum
AGTAACTTGCCCCTCCCTTCTTCTTCAGCATTTTTTTTTCCTGTGTCCAATTTACCGTTGACTTGAGATTTTGGACAAAGATGGGGGCAGTGGGTGGGCTGCTTTGAGTTCTGTGATATAATATGACTGGAGCGAGAGAGTAAAGCGCAGACAATTAAGGATCGGCGCGAGGGCTTTTGCTCATTCAGGCTGTTGAGGAAGCCGTCATTTTGTGTTAGTGTGTGTCTCTGGAGGAGGAAGGATAGTGGAGAGTGACAGTGGAAGGATGCCTAACGTTGTGCTGTGTTTGTACTTGCTAAATG
>NW_009725080.1:350-655 GCF_000703405.1 Apaloderma vittatum
TGTGTTTGCCCCTGCGGTGAAGCCACTTCGGACCAGATGCTCGCTGCTGGGAACGTGATGTTTTGTTGCCTCCTCAAAAGGGGACGGCTGTGGAAGCAAAAGTGCATGCAGGTGTCAGGCAGGCTTCTTGCTGCCACCGCTCTGCTTAGGTACCTCACCCCGATGACCGGTGGCCTCTCCGGTGGCTTCTTTGCCAGCTTCTCCTTTGCTCTGATTCGCGAAGCTCCTGGGCAAAGCGCTGCATCCCCAACCGGCTGCAGCGCCAGGCTCCTCTCCGCTCCCCGGTCATTTAGGTCCCGCCACTG
>NW_009725080.1:678-8667 GCF_000703405.1 Apaloderma vittatum
CTTCGCTCCTAACGACCCAGAGCTCATCCTGCTTTTGTAGTTATTTATTTCTTTATTTCAACTACTGGACCCTGGCTGTCCTCTGCCAGCGCATTTCAAGGCTGATGAATAGCACCCCCTGCAGTTATAGAGCTGATCTTTTGTATCACAGATGTATAATTAATTGTGCAGCACTTTTGCAGTCTGAACAGACAAGTGGGTTCTTGGAAGACGCCCGTGTACTGCCGCCTGCTTCTCAGACCCCCAGCTCCACAGTCCTCAGGGAAGGGACCTACTGGCTTCTGTCCTACCACACGGTCCATAGCGATCTGAAACAGGATTCGAATCCAGGTCTTTCTTGTAAAAGCCAAAACCACCTCAAAAAACCTTAAACTCAAAGCACTGCTGCACAGCGGGACTCCTCTCCTCTGCCCCTACTCTGACATGAAAAGACTTTCGGAGTTATTTACGTCTCTGCTCCATCACGGTGGTGATGTTTAGGGATTTTTTTCTCCCCCTTCTTTCTTCTCTCAGAGGGGAAGTAAGGATTTGTTAGCTCGTAAAGCACTTTGAAGATAAAAATCATTGTCTGTGCTGAGTGCTCTCTATTGGCTTGTGGGCTTGGCTGGGAAGTGAAACCTGGCATCACCTCGCAAACCCCTTGGAAGATTAAGTCAAAAGTCCCCTTGAGGGGTCCTCCTTTGGACCTCTGGACCCAGGGAGGGCAGAAGTGGGGGTGACCGGCTGCGACTGGACACTGCATCTGAGTGTGGGAGGTGGGTGCAAAGTGTGCCCTGCAAAACTGAGGGCAGAGGACATTGGGGATGTGCTTTAGTTGAAATTAGATACAGAAGAGATTTTAAGCTTCATCGTCTTGTCTGGGTATGGCAGGATTGTCCCCTACAGGGTTTTCCTCAGCTCTTTATCTACACCTGCTTTCAAATGACTCCTGAAAGAGCAGAAAACAGTGGAGAAAGCCCTTTTGATTTCTCTTCAGCTGGGGACATCCGTCGCCCAGGACTGTAACCGTAGGTGTTCAAGGAGGGGGGAGGTGCACATCACTTCAGCCCCATGCTAGGATGTGAAAGGATTAAATCTCTTTCCTAAGCAAAGTGGAAGGTCCCCAGGTGTCTTCTCTCAGGCTCAGAGATTGCAGTGGGAGAAGGAGGCAGGATCCAGCTGGGTAAGAGACCTCATCAAGAGGATAAAAGCATTTAGGGTAAAGGACAGTCTGTCTCCCTGAGTAGGGGAAGTAATCAGTGAGGATGTGCAAGGGTCTCTCAAAAAGCCCTAGGCAGGCGATGCTTATATCAGAGGAGAATTTCCAGGCAGTGGTGAAGGGGAACAAGCTGAAATCATTAATTGGTTCCCCCCCTTTCTGGTATGATATTCCCTTTCTTGTAACCACCACTACTTTTTTCTTCTTATTATTTTTATTTTTTTCCCCTTTTTAAAACTTCTCTTCAATCTTGATGAAGAGGACTGTTAAGGAAACCCCCTACTTATCACCTAAGGCTAGCTGCTGACTTACTGTTTCTTGAGATGAGATGCTAGCTGATTATAAATAGGGTGAGTACCCTTTTTCATCAACATTAGGAGTAAGCCGACACCTTGATCTCCAGCCCGTAGAATGAACTGTGCTGTAAGAGGGTTAAGAAAATCAGTATTGCTGGTTTTGGAGAAGAGTAGCCATCCCTGCTCTCACCTCACACTCCTTGCTGTGGAAAGGCTTGGCCCTGATGGGGGAGGTCTCTGAGCTATGGGCAGGTATCCCAGGGAACGTGAAATTCCACCCCTGGTGAAATGCTTTCTCTCCACCAACGTAAGCAGCGTCTCTTCATTAGAGCTGGGTTCAGTCAGGGTTATTAGGGGACCACCCTAAAGACTGCAGCTCACCCTCCTTGAATGGTGCAGCTCCCTGTGAAAGTGCTTATGCTGAGATAGCTTGTTTTCTTATCTGTGGGCTTCGGCTATTTCTAAAACTTGCTAAAACCAGTGGAGACTCATTGGGTTGGTAGGTTGACATGAATTGTGTCTGCTGGTGGTGTCCTAAGAAGTGCCTATCTTATTTTCAGAGCCCTGATGGAACCATCAGTATTTTGTTTAGGTCTAATTACTCTGAGCATGTTTACAGAAAAGTTAAATGGGGGGCCTTCAGTCCTAATCACCCCTCAGGACAAATGTGAGTGCCAGCAGGATTCCCAGCTGCAGAAGATAATCTCTTCAAGAGGGATGATAAAAGCCCCGATATGAAAGCAGAGATTTGGTTAGTTTGAACCTGAACTTCAGTAGGCAACTGAGAGCCCCTTCAATCCTGAAACAGAAACAACTTACTGTGTGCCTTGGACACAGTAAGTCCAGGCTTTACAAAATAAATGCTGATTTTCTTAACCCACAACAGTTACCTCTGTTACCTCATAGCTTTTAAGGCATCGTCATCACTTGAGTTAGGTACCATGAATGAAAATATGCTTCTTCCCCCACCCCCAAACATGTCAGTAGTGCTCATAAATAGTTGAATATGTTGTGTTTAAAGTCGTAAGTTTTGTATGTTCTCATGTGCTGTATTTTGACTTGGATTTGAGCGCAACTTAGAAGTAATGCAGGGCACAAGTAATGCAGGGCACTAAAATAAGACATAAATGTCTTTTGAAAGGGAGAATTAGAGGGTTTGAGCATTGAGTGTACTTTTATGAGTCTCAAGATACAAAGTAATTAAAGGGGTTGTGTTTGAAGTAGAGTTTTTTTTCCTCATGTTTTGTTAGCAATAGGAGACGTATAAGTAAACTGTGGTGGAACTTTAAAAATATTTTTAATAAACCAACCTCTCTGATGAATTGGGACCAGAGAACATCACTACATGGGACTGAAAAACCAGAAGTCGGTTTTTGTGACAAGAAGTTAATGAGATCTCATGCAACGTAGATCTGCAGTGGACCCTTACGTTACTACTACTCGCTACAAATGCAGCCTTCTTACCAGATGACCGGAGAAGACCTCTTGGGTTTGGTCCAGTCTGATGTCCTCTTGCTGCTGCAAGCCGTTCTCCTGCGCTGTTTCATGTGCCTGAATTCTGGAGCGCAACAGCAGCAAGGTGACGAGGTGACTGGAAGAACTAATGCTGTTCCTTCAGGGACCTTTTTTATTTTGCCCCTGTTGGAACAGCTGAGATTCAAAACAGCTATTGCATGCATCAGGGAGGAAGCCAACAGGGAGCAAAGCAAGAATCAAAATCTTAGTTGCCTCTAAAATTTGGGACTGTATGTCATGGGGATTTAAGCTTGTTAAGTCTGGAAATTCCCACTTCCCTGTAGGCAGAGAAAAAAAAGAAAAAAGGAGAAGAAAAAAAAAAAAAAAGAAAACCCACCAGCAAATGAAACCTCTGTAAAAGGCCAGCAGAAGTAAAAGAAAAAAATAATCCCATTCTGTAAAATATGTTCAGGCAAGGCAGAGTTGTTTTTATGTAAGACCGTTTAAAAAGATGAGTTCTTCCAATATTTGAATTTCTCCTTTTATTTAGATATGTTTAGCAATTCAGATAATGACGATATATTAATGGCCTTTTCTGCCTTGTTGGAGACAGTCTTGCTAGAGAATCATATTTGTGAGGCTTTCTATTTTAATTTCCACCTTTATTATTTTGGACATTTGCATGGAACTGCAATTTGCTTTTCCTCAAAAGTCCAGCCTCTGTTGTTTCAAAGTTCTTTTACTGGACTCAGATTCTTTTGTCTGCAGCATCAAAATGACTTTCGCAGCAACTAATTCTGATTCTGTCAGAAGCAGCTTTTTGGCAGGAGGTGAAAGGAATAAGCCGAAGAAACTGAGCAGGCCTTAAGGTACAAAGATCTTGTTTTCGTGAATCAGCTCCTTGAAAATGGAAAGATGAGAGGACAAAAGCATTACGGTCTTAAAAGATGGAGCAGAGTTGCCTCCCATCTAGGTGATTTAATTTTTCTCCCAATACCTACCTTCATCTGCTTTATTGTTTGCCTTCCTTTGAGATGCTCCAAAGTCTTCCAATTCAGTTGTTGCTCTGTTGCAGGAATTGGGCTGTGGGAGTTAACACTGTGGCTTATGGAGACACTTCTTGTGTCAGGAGGAGAGCTGCTGCCAAGCGATGCACCCAAGACACGACTGTCGCTGTGTTGAGAATCTGTGCTCGTCCAAAATATCTTCGAGCAAGCACACAGATCCTTTGCCTGTCTTAAGGGGAAAAGTTCAATATCGGTGAATTAATGAGAGGAGAGCCCTCCCTGTCTTTGCTGCAGTTCCTTGGGAGATGTCTGATACTGCTTCTCCCTCGTGACGCTTTTTATCTGAAGTAAGCCTAAAAGAAATAGGAGGAAGGTATGGGAAATCCTGGGGCTAGATAGGAAGAGAGGTAGGAAATGTTAATGAATGCAGCCATGGCGATGTCTTTCTTGGAGAAAGAGAAACAGGCTAGCTGCCCTTGCTTTACACTTGCTTAAAGATGTCGCTGTCCCACCGTGAATGTAAGTTTCAGTCCCTGGTTGTGTGACCTGTAGGTGCCCAATCTTGCTGTCATCTTTTGTATTGTCTACCTTCAAGCTAGTCTCTAATGCCCATTCCCGAAGCATAAGTGCTTCTAGATGAAAGCTGCAAAAGTGCAGTGGTGAGCCTGTGCATGACATGAAATTGTGTAACGGGGGAAAGGATTAGGATAAGGGCAATACTTGGAGGGGACAGGTGCTGGGTCTGTGAGAAAACTGCATGCCTGACTCTGCAGAGACTTCAGCCTTCTGGTGCTGCTACTTCAGTGCATTGAAACCTTTTGTAAAGAAGAAACCTGTCGGAGGACCCCACCAGCTGCATTCAGAAATCATCTTTCCTCTAACAAACAATGGGGCCTCTCCAGCATGTGTTACCTGCAAATTTGTTCTCGATTCCCCAGGCTGCATCATTTGCTGTCCTCCCCGCCTCCAGGCAGAGGGAGCTCAGCAGGTATGTGGAGATGAGAGCTGGCTGAGGTCAGGAATGGTGTCATCCTTCTGTTTCTCCCCCCCAAGCTGCTAATGTATGCTTCTGGAGAGCACATGAACTGAGTAATTACTGAATTACGGCTAGATCAGAAGTGGTGACCTCAAAGACAGGAGGAGACTCTCCGTCTCCATTTGTCAGTCCTCTCGGGGTCAGAAGGACCTTTTTTTTCTCCAGGATCTGTGGGAGTGGGGAGAGGGATGCGCAAGGTAAGCCTTACATTAAGGCCCAGTGGGAGCAAATGTTTTGCTTTTGCCATTGCAAGAGTCAGCATTGCTTGCGTATGTGCTGTGACAGCAGCACTGGTGGGAGCAGTGGCACCAACCCTGAGGGCTGCTCCTGGGGCTTTACTTCACCCAGAATCTGCCCCACCCATCTTAGAGGAGGGTCCCACTTCTTGAGGCCATTTTCCTGCCTGTCTCTGCCCTGTTTGTGCCTGCCCTCCGAAGCACTTTGATTAGGATGTGGGGGGAGGGTGTCTGGGAGGAAATGGGTAGGATTTGGAGGGTTTCTGTTGTGATAGTACCGTAGTGGCTCTGTGCAATTACGGCTGAGCTGATTTTCTCGCACTAAAAGCAGAGACTTCACAGTCTTTCTTGTGACTGTGGCATAGCTTGTCTGCTGAATTTAGAGTGCTTACTCTTCAATGATGGAATGTATTTGCTGGAAATTTACATGCAAACCTGTTTAGTTTATGGCATTGATTTTAAAATTGATCCTTTAAAGATTTATTGTGGTACATAACCATTTTTTGGCCTTAAATCCCTGAGTATTTTTCTTCTTTTCAAAATTGAAGGGTGATATGCATACAAGTTTCTCTAAGAGCATATAGATAGTACTGATGACTCTGCGCTAAAGTGGAACTGCTTGTGTGGATATTAGATTCCCCACTGGGGAATTCCCACGGGTGAACTCCTGTGTTTGCAGGATCAGAGCCCTAGTAGCATGATGGGGTTCATTAGGCCTAACAGTGTTTTATTTATAACAATTTTTTGTGTGTGTGTAGCTGATGGTGGGTCAAGTAGTTGTCACCAAATGGCCGATTCGGAAGACTGAATTTCTTTCTTCTGGGAAGAAAGTGAAATGTTCAGTGGCAAAGAAAAACTCAGTGATGTGAACAAGGTGTACTAATGACAGTGGTTTTTCATCTGGAGTCTGCAGACAGCCAAAAATTAGTTTCTGAGATAATTGAATTCTCCATTAAGCTCAGTGGGGTTGTACGTTAAAGCCTGATACATCACTTGAAAAGCTGCAAAGGATATGGCGTCTCCGCTCGTGTGATATTTAACTAATACAGTTCTGGTAACTTTGTTTTCATTCTGCGCTTTTAATGACCCTGTATATTACCAGTGATGCCTACTATAGTGCAACAGCTGACGATAGTGCAGCATTTGCCTATATTTATAGCCTGAGGTCTTTAAAAACTTCATTTCCCCCTTTAAAATCAGCTGTATAGTTTTGAGCTTTTAAATATTTTAAAAAGCAACTCCTCGTGTACTTCCCTTGTAACACCTGGCAGTAGTCATTAGCAGACATGGGAAATGCTTCTGTGAAGCAGACTAGGGATCCAGGTATTTTGGTATGCAAATTCCCTTGGTTTTGGTAGTTTGAGAAATACTTAACTCATGAAAATTAACTGGCTTTGTAGTTTTATAGTGCCTTTCTGAGCATTTTACAAATGTTTTTCTACTTATGCTGCAACTTTGTTTTGGACATTAGGTAAAAAAATACTTTGTTATACCAAGCTTACGTAGATAAGCTATATTCTCATATATTTGTATGTACAAAAAGGTTTTAAGATAATTTTAACTTATGGCAGAGTGCTCTAAGCACTCCTACCTTATGAATCTACATAAAGAATTGACCTCAATTGACATTTCACTTCAAAACAAGCAAACGGATAAAGGAAAATCAAATTATAAAAACCTTATCGAGTACACCCCCCCCATTACAGCTTTTGTCACAGTCCTGGATCCCCAGAGGGAATGCACCAGGCTCTTAGCATGCTGTGGCAGTCAACAAGATTAAGGCTGTTTGTGACTAGAGCAACCTCACGGTTTGTCACAGTGAATGTGCTGGCAGAGCCTTTTCGCTAGGCGAAGGAAGCAGTGACCTCAACCTCCCGTAAGTGAAGCGCCATGCCTTAAACGCTACATGAAAATGGGCAGCAAGCGCTGAGGAGAGCCAGAGTGTACTGTGCTGGGAGAGCAAGTGATAAGGCAGTGCCTGTATGCTCCAGCTGCAGTTCCCAGGTAGCCGATGAGGAGCACATTGCAGGAATCTCATGTGAAGGAGAGAAGGCATAGATCACAGCAGAAGGCTTGGCTCCAAAAGGAGCTGTTGCCCGTCAAGTCTAAAGAGGAGGCGAGGAGCAGGCGAGTCTTTACTGTGCACAGTTTCCCATCTAGCAGCTGGGGCATCCCCAACACCTGTGAATTCTTAACTTGAAAGACCAAATGGCAGGAGCACATGTAGTTGTTGCCTGCTCCAGTTGTTTTTCCCCAGACTGTTGCCACCGTTGCAGTCTTATCTAGATGGAATTTCAGCCAGTCTCCGAATTATTTTTGACAGATAATGCACGGTACAAGATGCAGTTGTTTGTATTTATTTTTTCATAACGAGAAAGTCACCTGTGGGGGAGCCATCAGTGAAGTTGTCACTGGCTGTGCTTACAACACAGTCCTTCTAAGCAGTTCATTGCTTTTGGGGATCAGCCACGAGCAGGGGCCTGCTCTCAGAAGGCAGCTTGCTGCAGATCTGGGGAACAAAGCTTGAGAAACAGGGCAGTTATTGAAACTGTCATATCTGCTCAGTAAAGTTCCTGGCAAAGCAAGTTTTAAATGAGCTTTCTCTGCCCGGCACTTAGAGCTCCTCAGGCTGCCAGCCTCCTGCGTTTTCACGTGAAATGCTCTGAGTGGCAGATGGAGGAAGCTGTAGTGTCATATAGAGCTTCCTTTGCTGGCATGCAGGCTGGAGATGATGATTTGACAGGCGCTACATCCTTGCTCT
>NW_009725081.1:0-6411 GCF_000703405.1 Apaloderma vittatum
AAACTTCCTTCCTCCATCAGTTGAAGAGTGGGAGCTTTCCCCTTCCTATGTCTAACAGGGAGAGGAGGTCCTCCCCGCACCCCGCTCCAGAAATCTCACCCTCAAAGCAGAAAAGCGACCCTCAGACAAAAATGCACCGCTGTAACAAAGCTGAGTGGGGCTTGAAAATTGCAGCGGTGTTTTGCGATTGGAAGTGTCACATTACAAGGGCTGCAGGTAAATAAAGGTGGGATAAGACAGCGACGCTGCCGAAATCTTCTTAGCGCTTTAGATCTGTGTGGAATGTGTATCCAGAAAAGGTTTCCACTTGGAGGCTTAAGAAATGTGAGTTATCCCCTCCCCCACCCGCTCCCATCCTGCACAGATCGGTTCAGGAAAAAAAAAAAGGGGGGAAAAAAAGTGTCTCACTTGCTTTCTATCAGCCCAGCATCTTTTCGGAGCGAACTTTTCTATTTTTCACCTTGCATGGTAATAGAGCAAAAATATACAAAACGCAGGCTACCTATAACAGTGAATTAGGGGGAAAAAAAGCAACCAACCAAACAAAAAAATCGCACACAGGACCAAAAACAATGAATTAAAAAAAAAGAAAGAAATAAAAGAAGAAGCCGTCCGAGGAGGGAGAAAGTTGTAAGGCTTGAAGGAGAGCTTTGTTCCTCATCTGCAAAGTTCCCGGCTCAAGGATGAGTAGGGTCCTGCAAACGCCATTAATTATGCACAATTCTGATCAGTAAATGCCAATCCCTTACCACGCTATTCCTGCTCCTGATTTGGACATTGCCCGTTTTTTTTCTGACAGTTTATTAAGTCACTTTAGTAGGCAACCTTTCATAGCCCTTTTTCATTTTTTTTTCCCCTGGTGCAAGTAAGCTGGGACCAGAGCTGCTACAGTAAGCTACTTAGCTTGAAAATCAGTTTAGTGAAGGTCTGAGAGATTCTGGGTTTATTTTCCCCCATACAGACCTATAGCAGGAACTTAATAACAAAAGTGCGAAAAGAACGAAACTGTACGGAAAATTACAAACATCAGCAGCAGCTGCCAGAAGCACCAGGAAAACCTTTCTTTAAGCTCGCGACCCAAACAGTCAAAAAGGTTGGTGTGATCAACGCCCTTATCCATAAATCACCTTAAAATTGTTAAGAGATTAAATAAAATGCTATTTTTTAAAAAGTAATTTTAAAAATAATTCAGAAAAAAAAAAAACACCTCTCTTATTTTTACTCTTTTCTTCTGAGACCTGTATTTTAGTTGCTCAGTTGCCTGCTTAACTTTCGGCAAAACCTAACAAAAAGGAGTGCGGTGCCAACTCATTAGCCGAACAGCGTTTTAAAAGACGATAAAGAGTCACGTAGCGAAAAAGGATTTGGGCTCAGAGCGAAAAGCAGAGTCACCTTCCCGTTGGAGAGCGGATGCACATCTGAAAACAGACGGGAGAGAAATATATAGCAGCGCTGGGTATAATGTGATTATACCTAAGGTAATAGCTTAAAATAAATTGTATACTGTTTAAAGTAAATCGACCTAAATGGCAACGCTCACATAATTCAAAGATCATTGGGCAGATAAACTTCTCCTTAAAGAGTCTTTCTTGAGAAGGAGTTTGCTAAGACAGTGTGATCCTTCCAGTTTCTTAAGGCGATGCATCCACTGCCAAGAGATTTTCTCTTTATTATTAACAAATCAGTTTAGATAGGGGTCCGATAAGAAATGCAAATCCAGACATAGGGGTCGCTGCTTGGCCGAATTTTAACTAAAGGCTGGTTCTGCAGGAATTGACTAAAGGGTATGTTTGCGAAGAGGATATGTGAAGCTTTAACACGGACTCTACTAAAAAATGAAGTCAGTGATTTTGATCTGCTCCAGATGTCCTCAGAGTGGATATTGCAGTGCTGGGAATCCGCACCAAATATCTGAGGGCACTGATGGTAATCAGAGCAACACATCAGCCAGGGGGGACTGGCAATTGTGATAACCTGCTGCAAATGTGCAGGGCTGGAGATGGCAGTGATAAACCGCTGAAAATATCTTCAAATGGAGATGACAGAGATGTTGAAAGGAGACACCTAACTATGGGCAGAATAGGATACTAAGCAGAGCACAATCTGAGAGTGGAGTTCAGATATTTACTAGTCTACGGTTCACCCGTGTAATTGCCACGGACATACACGCGTGAGTGCGGTGTCTCGGCGTGCAGATACAGGCGCTTATGGACCTGTTAGTAAAATTCGGGGTTTATGCGGCGTTGATAATAAGATCTACCAAAAGAAAGGGAGGCGTAATCGCTAAAGCGCCTTGTTTACGGCTTGGGAAGAAAAGTTTTCATTTAACTCTGTGACTGCTTTGAAACATCCTGGTAACGATTTCTTTTGCAAATCCTTTACTGGTTTTCAGCTCGCACCGGTAACCGGTAATAGAAGAAATTTAAGATGATCTCTTCAGTTAATAGTCTGTTTCAATTTTCTTTCCTATGGAAAGAAAGCGCAGGGGGAGGAAAAAGTGCCAAACCCCAGATTATCCATATGTTGCTAATTTTCTGACTGTTCTCAGCAGGTAGTTTCACTGTCTTTTTTTTTTTTTTTAAAAATTATTATTATTTTTTTTTCTTCGCTGTCTTTTCTTTTACGTATAAGTTTAAAATAACCCTACCATGTTAAGTATCAATCCTATACATTTTAATGGTACATCTGTGCAGGACTGAATCCATTAACTTAATATATCTCTCCTAGCTTCTAATTATGCACCGACTGTCGACTATTTGGATCAGTTGACTGAGTTTTCATTAAGTGTATTATATCTGATTTAGCATGGGACCGTGTTTCATTTGACGGCGTGTACTTTTTAGGGGGGATGCCGGTAGCATCACGGCGGCAGCTCCGCAGGACCTTGGCGTTGGTTCCCTCTCGCTGGTCACCCGCTGCCAGGCCCCGTCGCCTCGGTGCGTCCGTCCTGAGCGCTTCTCATCAGCCCTGATTTATGAGTCTTGTTAAACACTCATTATTACTTTGCACCTTTTTTTTTTTTTTTTTTTTCCCCCAGCAGGGTCTGAGAAACAACCCTACTTTGTGAAAACAGGGCATGTGTCAATTATAGGCGGAGAAGTGATGTAGCTCTGGAGGGCCAGATTGCCCCCGCCTCCGCTTCACGCCCAACCGGAGAAAAATTTATGTTAAAAAACAGGTAACGTGTAAAAAAAATTTTAAAATCTCACTCTCTTCTTGCAGATTTAATTCACAGCAACAACAGCATCCCGACCTACGACCATGCAAACGAATGGTTTGATTTGTCCAAATAACAACAAAGTTGCGATCAGGGGTACCTAGTCAATTCCCTAAATATGAAGATGTACCCGTCCATGGGACAGGTAGCCCAGAAATGAATATAAGTCTGAGCAGCTACAGCATTTGATTGTACTCAAGGTAACAGCTCATCAGGCGTTTACAAAGGTTATTTTATTCGGAGAGAGCGAGCATTAAAAAAAAAAAATTATGGTAATTTTCTGCCTCTCTCTCTCTCTCTTTTTTTTAAGAAAAACAAATAAATTGATTTTTCCCCCAATACCCTGGCAGCGACTTCTTATTAATCCTTTATCAGTCCACTTCAGTTGGAACTTACATTTATTTCTGATAGCGATGCAAATACACAGATGCTGTCTTCCTCAGCACTTTCATAAATTGTTAGAGCTATGCACACATGCCTATATGAACAAATGCACAAATCTATAGAATGAATCATCTGCCTCTCTGTGTCTACCTGCCCGCCTATCTATGAATAGGTAGATATCTATCTATGAATATTATATGTACTTAATTAACAAAATAATTTCCATTTTGTCTCCAAAATGATCAACAGCAATTATGTGAGATTTTTAAAGTTTATAATTTTATGTCACCAGACTGTTGCTTGGGGGCAGAGGCACAATTGCCGTGCCAGCTGCAGTTGTATTTATTTGTTTTTCTGTCTTGTTCCTGTAGGGCTGCATTATGCAGTTTTTAATTAGTTTGTGTTTGTATTTCACCCGTCCCGAATCAATGCCATCCTGGAGCAATGCAATGTAAATTCCTGCAGTACAGGTGTAGCTGCTAGCTCTGGAACACTAGGAAACTCATGTCTTACAAATGAAAGCAGTGAATGCCATTCAGCCAAACTGTCAGCTTTAAACAGCCAAGAGGAAGGAGATCAAAGCAGAGAGCAGGAACTTCTACTCTCCAGATTAGTCTTTATGGTTTGAACGCCTAATGCTATTAAAGGGAACCAGGACATATAGCACATCGTTGGCTACAAAGTTACTTCTAATTTTCCTAAAGTCCTGCCTTATTTCGGCCAATGTAAGCCTTCAGAGCATTTCAAGATGCACTGTTTCCTTTGAGGCCTAGTAGCTACTCATCCGAAATTATGCAGAACTAATACCTTCAGAGACACATTTCTGTTTGTGCACATATTTATATAACTTATCGCCTTTTGAAAGATAATTTTGATTTCCTCCTAGGTTCCACAAAGTCTTTTAATAGAACTCGCAGCAATAAAACCTGAAATTCTAGTATCTCCAGACATGAAAAGTCCCTTTATGTTGTGTTTGGTGTCTCTTCTTTCTTGAAATGACCTCTGTACGGTGGTGTATAAATCTATTATTCCAGTCACTGGGGAATTCTTTTAAAGCTTTTTTTTTTTTTTTTTTTTTTTGTCAGGAATAAGAGATTGTTCATCTTTAACTAGGCCACATAGAAATTATGATTCAACAGCAGTGTATATTTAATTAGAGTAATCTCACTTGAATTTAATTACCTAATGAATTATTTGTTTAAAAGGTAAAAAGGCTTGTTTGCCGAGTACAGTGCAACCCACTGATAAGAACTTCCGTTATAAGACTATTAATATTTAAAAAAACCCCACAACCAAACAGCACAACATTTTATGGTTTTATATTTTAACTCTTTGGTTCTGTCAGCCGTCGATGGGCATGCCGAGCACACTACGGTCAGGGCTCTGACCCTGTCGCTTTGACTCCCCGCAGCAAGCCCCTCGCAATCCATCGCCGCCGGCTCGCGTAAGTAACGCACAACGGCAGGCGGCGGAGGGAGGATCGGGAGAGGATGTCAAGGAGGGAGAAACAGGACACAGGCAGCTTTGCCGGATGAGTTTCGAAGCGAAACGCCGGCGCGACTCAGCAAAAGCAGCAGAGAGGCCGCCCGGCTGCCATGAGGAGAGGGGGCTGAGCGGACATCCGTGTCCTGGGCTCCGCCTAGCAGCCGCGTGCGTGGAGCCGGTCCCCAGGGCTGCTGTGCCCTCCCCGCAGCGCGCTGCCTGGAAAAGATTCTGGCCAGGAAGATGTCAGAGAGGGGAGCATCAGGCTACAGAACAGTAATTTTATTTCTTTTATTTTTTTCTTTCTCCTTTCCCCTCGGTTTTATGGACAGTGCAGCTAATGATAACCCTTTGATTATTTATGATTCTTCAGCCAAGGCAACAAAAACTGACCAGCCTTGACCTTTCTCCTTGGTTCCCAAATTTTTCAGCTACCTCATTGTTTGTTTCCAAGATACAAAGCAGACAGTGCGGAACTGCAACACTTGCCAGAAGATTCGTTTGAGAGCACCACAGCTCCGGGATAATGCGCCTCAAAAAAATCCCCCCAAAAAACCCCAAACCCACAACAAACACTTTTTTTTTCCTTATGCAATAGTGGGAAGTTCTCCTTGATATATTCTACCGACCTGCTGCCAAAAAACTAGGTTCAAAAAAATTTCGTTTTTTTTTCTTTCTTCTGTGCTGGGAACTCCTCTGTAGCATTTGGCAATGGGACCTCTCGAAGGTACCACTGTGCGGCTGCATGGCGCTCGGACCAAGAACTTTCGGCCTGTCCTCTACTCTTCCCCCGAGCACAATGAGGCCATCGGCAAGGCCTGAACCGGAGAATACTCGAGGGGTCGGAACGACCTCTCCTTCCTCCCCCTCCACCCCCCCGCAGTGATGCTCTGGCACCGCGCAGGAAGCCCGATCGCTGTCAGAATAGGAAACAGGCGTTAAAACACATCTCTGAGATGTCGAAGGTGATCAGGAGATGCCAGACATGAAGGGGTATTTCTCCCCTACCTGCCTTTCGTAGTTAAGAACCTACCAAACACTTCTGCTTTCGAAGCACCAGAAAGAGGGAAAGTGGAGCTTGTGTGTGCTTAAGCCGTGGGCAAGGAGGGTGAAAGACGCAGCAACCTTAAAACTAAGCTTCAGCAATATTAGGGCATCAGTTCGAGTCAAAGCCGTATTTGGGGCTCCCTTACAGGTGGTACTGTTAGGAGCTCCTACTTGGGCAGTCCTGGAGCGAAGGACCGCACGACTAATTAGCCCGTGGACGCACAGGCAGAGCTGGAGATGTACCCACGGTTCAAAACACCGAACCTGCCGCCTCGGCAGGG
>NW_009725082.1:0-21413 GCF_000703405.1 Apaloderma vittatum
GGACCTTATTAACACATACAAATATCTGAGGAGTAGGAGTCAAGACGAAGGTGCCAGTCTTTTTTAGTGGTGCCCAGTAGTAGGACAAGAAATAGTGAGTATAAGCTAGAACATAGGAAGTTCCACCTCAAAATGAGGAGAAACTTGTTGGCTGTGTGGGTGCTGGAGCCCTGGCCCAGGCTGCCCAGAGAGGGTGTGGAGTCTCCTGCTCTGGAGACTTTCCAACCTGCCTTGACACGTTCCTCTGTGGCTGCCCTGGGTGACCCTGCTCTGCCAGAGCGTTGGACTGGTCCCTTCCAACCCCCAACATTATATGGTTCTAAAATTATGTCAATGAGAGTGACCAGGTAGAAAAAACACACTTCAGGCTCTTCCCCTCGGCAGAAAATTCTGACAGGCTGGGAGAGCATTTAGGGAATGTAAGAAATGTCCTGCTAATGGTCCATCTTGCCAAGCGTTCCGTGTCTGCCAGGTGCTTCCTCAGTGTCCACACTCCCTGAATTCTGGATGTCAGAGGGTACCTCCCTGCCTGTTCCCTTTCATGGCGTTTAATGGATTTAACATCAATAAATTTCTTTAAATTATTAGAATGCAATGCTGTCAACCGGTTCACTAACCATCATGTGAAGAAGTACTTAATCTCTAACCTGTTTTAAATGAATTTCCTGCTAGTTTCCTTTAATACCCTTTTGTTCCAGTATTGCTCAGTGTTGTGCTGCAGTTAAATTCTCTGTTACACTTGTGCTTTTGGGATTTTTCCTCTCAAATTGAGGTGTTCCAGCTGTTTGGGCTTTCTTCTTGCAATTTAGCTGCTTTGTTCCTGTAATAATTTTAGTCACTTTTCGCTGCCCCTTTTTCCAGCCGTGTTCTTGTGGAGGCGTGGAGATGAGAATAGCACACGCTCCAGATGCGGGCACGCTAGTGTTTTATTCAGAAGTAAAATCACGCTTTTTTTTGCTGCTAATAGCTTTCTAGTAATGACCAACATTATGTTCATTTTTCTTCTGGCTTTTGTTGCATGTGAAACCAATGATTTCGGAAAACTGTCAAAAATATCACTTTCGCTTACAGTCTGCTCAGGGACACTGCTGGAAACAGAGCAGTAGTTGTACGGACCCTCAGTCTGAGCCAGAATAACTGCTGTAATTGTTCTTAGCGCCGTAAAGTAGCTTTCTGCTGCCGAGAGAGAAACAATTGAGAGGTGAATGTTACTTCTCTTTGCTCTGTGCTATAAAGCTCAACTTAATAGCTTAAATTAGCTTTCCTGGAGGGCCGTGCTGCTGCAGTTCACACACGAGCTGGATGCCAAAGCCATTCTTAAACTCAGAATGGGTGCGTTGGTGTGGCGGGTGGATGTTGGGCAGCTTTCTGCCAATACAATTAACGTACAGGCCAGTGATTTCAGCCCTGGGAATGGACTGTGGGCTAGTTCTGAACACTTCAGGGAAAGTGGTGAAGGCCGTGCAAGGAACCAAGGCTATTATCAAGCTTAAATTGCTGTTGCAGGGGCCTGCGCCTCTGTCGGTTGAACAGGAAAAAAAAAAGATTGAAAAGCCACAGATTTTCATAAGTATGTCTGGACTCTGTGTATTAGCCATGATTGCTCTTTAAATCTGTTCTTAGCAACAAGAAGGTTTTTATTATGTGGCTTCTTAGACATTGTTTAATGTTGCAGTCAAATGGATGGAGCACTTAAATTTTGAGCTGAACGAAGTCTGTTAAAAGTTGGATTGTGACATTTTCTGGTAAACTTCTCGCATCTCCAAACCCTCCCTAATTGCTGCGAGTGTAGGGTAATATAGCAGCAGAATCAGTTTAATGTTGTGTATTGGGAGGAGAAGGCGTTGTAATTCTCACAGTTTTTCGGTACCATGTGTTAACAACCGTTCCTAATAAAACCCGTAAGGAAAAAAATCGGCTTGCTTATACTGAAAGAGTACAATACAAGAAAGAGTGAATGTGGTGCAAAAAAAAGAGAACTACTCCTACTGTTGTCTTACCATTGCTAAATTCAGTGTATTTCTCTTCCCATACCGTTGATTGCTATATTGGAGGAACTGTTTAAAACTTTCATATCGATATTTCTGGAAAACTCGGGAAATCTCAAAAAGTTGCCTTTTTGAGACCTTCATAATCATAATAAATGCTAATAAGTCATGTCATCAGTGTTGTCCCAGTATGTTCCAGCAATATTGGTATTAACCACCTTGATTAAACAATGAAAAATATAATATTACACCAGCAGTCCTTCTTGGTGTGTACTGGTCAGAACTGAAATCAGTTCCTGTGCTTTTATTTACTCTTAGGGAAGATGATGCCTTAAGCTTTCTGCTGTGCTACATCAGCGAAGCCGGCTTTAATCCGAGAAGAGCAAAGGGAGGGTTTTCCGCATTCGAGGGCCCAGAGCCTTGTTTTGTTTGCGTAAACCCAAGGATCTCTGATGGGACTCGCTCCTTTTGGCAGAGGGCAAACTCCGGCTGTGCTAGTCCCACCTCCGGTGACATCCCCTCGGCTGTCGAGGAGGCTGAAAGGAGAGTGGGTTTACATCTGCTTCGTTCTACAAGGAGCACTGCCGGTTAGTATGGGCTAGCCCGCTGGCCGTGACACATTCCTGAGGTAGGAGGGGGTAGGAGTGCAGGGCAGGGATTATTTTAGGTTTTTTTCCCCGAGCCGGGCTGCGCTGTCCAGCCGGGAGCCGAGCCGGGAGCCGAGCCGGGAGCTGTCCTGCCCGGCGGTTCTGCACTGCTCCCTCGCTTCTCCTGCTCGCCGGGCTCATCTAAAACACCTTGTGTTTAAAAAACCAAAAATAATAAATTCTGTAATCTACTAACAGGTTGTTTTATCACAAAAACCGTCCAGTGTAGTGTGCTCAGCTACGCTGTTGGAACTTCCCTCTAAATACATTCATATTTAGTGTGACATTAAGGTGACGTTGCTGCCGTGTGCTGAGTGAGGCAGTGACAACGGAGAAGCTAAATTACCCCTGTCCCCCTGAGGGATCTGACCTTGTTTCCCCATCTCTTGGATTATTATTACTGCGATGTGAAGAATTATCATCCGCCCCTTTTTCACTTAATATTCCTTTGGCTTTGAAGGATTCGTTTATGTGTAAGACTAGCAAGCAGTGTTTTATCTGCCTTAATACGATTTTTGTAGACAAATGTTTTTCTAGGAAAATATGTAACTCTGTAGCCTCTTGGAGCCTGGGAGCGTGCTGGTGAAGCTTTTGTCACTGATGAAAAGAAGTGGTTTAATATGATGATTGCCAGCCTTTTGGCGGTTAAACGTACTGCCAGCACTTCCTTCGTCTTACCCTGGTTTTTATGGGACCTCACAAATGATGCTAGGGATCAAAGAGACTTTAAAGGACAGGAATCAGACATAGTTGAGGGCTAAATGGGTTCCCCTGGGTGAACACAGAAGCGTTGTCTTCTGGGATTACGCTGGAGGTTAAACGCTCCAGAAATGAGATGATGCAGTCACCGCGTGGGCAGAGGAGATAACATACTGTTCCTTTACACTCTCTCACAACTTCCATTCCCATTTTGCATATCAAAAAAAAAAAATTACTAGCAGCAAGGACTTAGGGATGCACCATAGCTCGGTTGGCTCGTGTGTTAAGTGGGAGATGCAAAAGGGGAAAGGGAGAAATAATGTTATCCTGCAGTTGGTTTCAGTCTTGCAGCGTGAGGGAGATAGCTGGGAGGGGAGGGGAGTAATGTCGACTCATAACACTCCTACTCCATCAGCATGGCAGAGCTCACCAGCTGGGAATCATTCAATTAATATAAACAAACTGCCCAGTCATGGGATTTTGAATATTTAGAAGCAGAGCTAGTGGATAGTTAATGGACTTTGTCACAGAATATGCAACTACAGTTGTGAAAATACCTGATTTTTCATACTGTATTTTGGATTTAGTGGTTTCTTGCTTATACTGGTTCTTGCAGAGGATAATGCCACTGACCTGCTGCAGAGCGGAGTGCGTGCTGCAAGATTTGCATACCCCTGCTAACTGTATTTCTGTGTGTAGCACAGTCATTTGTGGCAATATATCGTTTCTTTAGGTTATTTTCCTCCTCCCAGCAGCAGTCTGTGGAGTCTTAGTTCATTTATTTGTCTTTTGAAGTGGAAAAGTACTGGAGCAGGCTTAAAAATGGCATCAACAGGAGACACAGCTTTATTTATTCCCATCCTAGTCTTAGCGTGTGGGGTAGGAATCAGGCGTTTTTCCAGTACAGGTAAGTCAAGCATTAAGTGTCTCACCTTAGTGGTGTTTCTCAAGCAGCTTTTCCATCAGGTATGTAGTACCACAGATTTCAGATAATCAGGGCTTGGATTCAGTATAGAATATTGAAGCGTGCAAAATCCACTGATCGTGGTTTCTGTGAATGTGATTCCTACCTTCCCTGGAGCTGGGAGGTAGTACTGCCCCATTCCTCCACCTACTTCTGAGTGATTTTTTTTGGCTACAAACGAGAAGCATCTTTCTTTCTTTCTCACTGATCAGCAAGGATGGGGAGAATGTAGGGTGAAAAATCCTTAACTTCTTCCTTCCTTAATTCCATTTTTATTCCTTTCTGCATGCCCCCCCCCATCTTGCTTGCTTTCCTAAATCTTAACACTTTCCTTTGGCTTTCTGTATTCTTCAGTTCTGCATCCAAAACTCGTAGAAGTACAAGAATGCAAAGCTCGTGAAAAGATAGTGTTTTATAAGCACCCTAATCTTAGACACTACTTTGCAGTAAGTAAGGATTAATTTTCTCTTTAGTGTGTAAGATTGATGCCTGCAAAGAGTGGAACTGTACATGACCATGAGAAATCAAGCTGTGCACCAGCTGATTAAAGCCCTCTCTTTCATTAACTTTATATTCCCTTGTTCTGACTCTGAATTTTTACCTTAGAAATAGCCACATATAGATATAGATTGTTTTGTTAAACCCAAATGTCTCAAAGCTAGAATTACCAAGATGGTTTTGCAGAGCAAAGGAGTACCTAATAATGCACCACTTAGAAATTCTTCCTTTAGGAACACCTGAGGCTCGTCTGTTTGAAATGCATCCTTTTGTGGTTTTGATCTTGACCTGGAAAGGTCAGGAGTGCTGTGCAAAGGTGAAATCCTGAGTGGGGAAGAATAACTGGGGAAGAACTAGAGCTGTTACTCCACACAAAAATTAGTCTGATCTGACAATTTTGTAAAATGAGACTTCTGAGGCAGCCGTTGCCTGAACGTAACCTTAGATGGGCTCATGTTAGGGCCATCGATCTGATCCTTTTCCAGTGAACTTCAAGATAATCTGATTGAATGTTGAATATTCAATGAATACTGAAGCATTTAGACTCTGGACAGGAAAAGCACCCACATGAGATAATCATTTGCAACTACTGCTTGCATATGGAAGATGATCTCGGTCCTCAGGTCCGTACTTCCCTTGAAGAAAAGATTAGTTTCGAATGCTGATTCAACTGGAGAAGTGAAAACAAAGTTTAGCCTTAAGAGTTTAGTGCATATGAAAAAAACATTAGTTTTGTGTAATGATTCAGTTTAAAGTAAATGATCTACATCTTAATCAACATCTATTCACAGTGGGCTCGTTTTCAGGGTCATGAAGGCAGATGGCTCTGCATTGTGGCTAATTCTGTAGCATCTGGTGGAGGCTTAAAGAGGAATCATTAGGAAAAGTGGAACACGCATGAATTTATTTCGGATAGTTAAATGACAATGTACTTTGTAGTCAATTTTAGCTTTATGTCCACAAGTGTAAACTCGGAAGCAAAGGAATGCAGTGCTGGAGCGTTGAGGTAATACCGTTGTTACCATTTACCATTCTTTGTACCTACTACAAGTGTGTAGACATTTGTTCCTATCTTCGTGTGCTTTCTCTTTACCTTAGTCAAAATCAGCCAGCTGATTCTCTTAGATGCAGCTGCTGGGAGATAAAAAATATGCTTACATTGTATGCTGTAGTAGTACAGGTTAGTATTTGTTATCATGACCAGACTTAGCCTTGTATGTGGTAGCATGTGTAACTTGGAGGATATAGTTCTGCTGTAGTCGTACTTAAACAGCTCCCTTGTGTTCTGCTCGTACACACATTAACTTCTGTCCCTCGTAAAGCACAGATCTAGCGTGTCTGTGGTAGTTTCAACGCTTCTGTTTAGGGCAAGTTACTAGCAAGACCCTTCTCTTCCCGCTTTACACTCTTAATCATAGAATCATAGAATAGAATCATAGAAGGATTTGGGTTGAAGGGACCTCAAAGATCATCTTGTTCCCCCCCCCCTGCCATGGGCAGGGACATCCCCCACTAGATCAGGCTGCCCAGAGCCCCATCCAGCCTGGCCTGAAAAACTCCCAGGGATGGGGCTTCCACCCCCTCTCTGGGCACCCTGTGCCAGGGTCTCACCACCCTCATGGGGAAGAATTTCTTCCTTATATCTCATCTAAACTGATGCTCTTCCAGCTTCCACCCATTACCCCTCGTCCTATCACTACAGGCCCTTTTAAAAAGTCCCTCCCCAGCCTTCTTGTCGCCCCTTCAGGTACTGGCAGGCTCCTATAAGATCTCCCTGAGCCTTCTCTTTTCCAGGCTGAACAAGCCCAACTCTCTCAGCCTGTCCTCGTAGGAGCGGTGCTTCAGCCCTCTGACCATCTTGGTCACCCTTCTCTGGACTCGCTCCAACAGCTCTGTGTCTTTCTTGTGTTGGGGCTTCCAGAGCTGGATGCAGCGCTCCAGGTGGGACGCAGTACTCCAGAGCAGAGGGGCAGAGTCCCCTCCCTCGCCCTGCTGGTCACACAGCTCTTGATGCAGCCCAGGACAGGGTTGGCTTTCCGGGCCACAAACGCACACTGTTGGCTCGGCTTGTTCTTTACATCTATCAACACGTCCAAATCCTTCTCCCCAGGTCTGCTCTCAATCCACTCATTGCCCAGCCTGTGTCTGTGCTTGGCACTGCCTCGACCCAGGGGCAGGACCTCACACTTACACTCTTCTGATACAAAGATTATTTAGATATCTCAGTTCTAACTCACGAGTTGACACAGGTTGGAAACTCTTTAGTTTTCTGTCCTTTCAACTTCCTATTCTTTCAGAACATGCTTCTTTGTGCAAAAAATTAGCGGCGATGTAAATTGTGGTGGCTTAAAAGTTGTGTGGCTTGGCTAGAGTGTACTTTTTGTTTTGCTGGTCACTTGGAAGTGGTGTTTTTTTCCTTGCTTTCTCTGGTGTGTGATGACGGTTCCAATTACAGGATAGTTGAGTTCAAAAGGAAAGTCACAGCAGACTGGCAAGACAAAAATAACTATGAAATAAGCATCGAGGAACATTTGTCATAAATTTTACCATTTCTCTTACTGGTGTGGCAACAGTTTTCGTCTTTGTTTTGAGTGATGTTTGTGGTGGTTTTAGTGAAGATTAGGGTGGCTTTTATAGATTTGAATCGTTTTTATATCAGTGGGATGTTCCTGTGCGGCTGTGAAGCTTTTGTGTTCTCTGGTCTGAGAAGAAGAAGAATTCACCAATTCTTACCGTTCAAAAGATCAATCTTTTTTTTAAATTCACATGTG
The DNA here is from genome assembly GCF_000703405.1 of Apaloderma vittatum. Lineage (NCBI taxonomy): Eukaryota > Metazoa > Chordata > Aves > Trogoniformes > Trogonidae > Apaloderma > Apaloderma vittatum. Next base: position 7,568 of record NW_009725082.1, read on the forward strand.
TCTCATTTGTATACTGCCATCTTAATGACCAGGATACAAAATGGGTGCTCAAAGATGCAAATGCAGGAGATTTTTGCAACTTTCTGAAGGAAACTGAGTCAGCGTTTGGCGTACATCTAGCACCAAACTGGTATGGAAGGTAAAGAGCCTGTGGGTTGCAAACTACCACTGGAGGTTGAGGAACTGAGTTCATTATTCAATCTTGCAACCCTTTGGACCTGCAAAACAACAACAGTTTTATAAAGTTTGCTTTTAAAGAACAGATTTACTGTGTGAGACAGTCTGGTAGAAATGAAGCTGGGGAGGAGCTGGATGAGATTTGTTCACCTGGTATTCTGTCAGCTGGGGGTGGCCGGGGTGGAGATACGAGCAGGTCGAGTATCCAACATACATTTACTAAGGCTGATCTTCCATCCCTAGCAATGTGTTGTCTTGGAAGTCTCTTGTATTAATAACCTTTGCTGTATTTTTCTACAAATTTATCCGTTTTCTTCCTGAGCTCATACATTCTTTTAGCATCCACACAAATCAGTTACAGAAGTTAAAGGTGTGTGTAGAATTTGCCGTAGTTATTGGGCCTTTTTTGCTCTTCAAATGAACCACCTGCTGGTTTTATGTTCCCTACTACTTGTACTGAAGGTACAGTGAACAATTGGCCCGTATTTTTCCTTTATGTATTGTTTGTGATTTTATAGAGCTGTTTCATGCCTCAGTCTCCTGCTGTCTGTTTTACAAGGTACAAGACTAAAAGTATGCCATGTTTCTATTTTTATGTAGCATGTGAATGCGGTGCCATGTTAATATACTGGATGTAAATCTGCTCTGTCAGATGGTTCTTGCCGTTACAATAATGACTAGACTGTCCCGTGTTCTGCAGAACTGTTGGTGTAAACTGGCTCCGCGTGTTTGAAGCCGTAGCTCGGAAAGAATCTTCCTGAGCTGTCTTGTTTCCGGGTGTCTGTGACTCGTTTAGAAAACACCTTCAGAGCCCATCAAAGTCAGGGGGAGGATTCAGCATCTCTTCAGGAGAACGTTCAATGCTCCTGGCGGGTTGGAGAATCACATCTGCTCATTTCCTCTGTGGCCTCATATAAATTAATTTGATGCAATTATGTGGGCTTAAAGCTAGCAAGAAGTTGGATACTCGGTCCTTGATTTTTTTTTAATATATGTTATTTTTTTTTCTTTTGTAAGACTTTTTTTTTCTTGCTGTAGGTTGTAGCGTTGCATTTCTAATGCCGTCTTTCCCGTTTTGTTTCCCTCGTCTTGCGATTTTGGCCATAATACTCCCTCTTTCTCCCTGCCCCTGTCCCGCAGAGTTAGTTCCTATGGTTACCCCCCCTTTTGTGGGGTGACAAAGGTTGGTATCTTGATTCTCCCGAGCCAAATTCTGCCCTTTGACTCTCTCCTCTTTTCACACCCCTGGCTGGGCTTGGCCTCTTGCTCTGCTCGGAGGCTTGTCAGCGAGGGGGTTCCCATGGAAACGAGGAAGGAAATTTGAAAAGAGAAGAGGAGAGCACAGAAGCACAAAGGGCTGCTTAATTTGAATTTGAACAAGGAAGGAAGGCTCCTTGTAGTTCATCTTGGTGCTTTGCAGAAACCTGAAATTTATCTTTTCAAAGTTGCTTTCAATTTGTAAACTTGTTTATATTCCCCGTTTCTTGATTTATGGAACAAAAGTTGTCGTGTTTGTGGCACCGGGCAAGGAGAAACACCTTTCTTTTTCAGTTCAGTGAGAGAATTCTGGTCAGCCGTCATGTAGCTCTTTCCCCCTCACCGGTCCAGAAGCCTCATTCATGATTTTAATATTTTTCTCAGAAAACTTGCACGTATCATTTCCCTTCGTAATGACTCAATCATACTGTCAGTCTAACATCTGTGCATCTTTTTTTGTGGAGGAGTGGATGAATACATGCCGCTGAGGATCAGCAGACCCATTAGTTGAGTCCTTGCTCCTGAGTATTCCTTCTGGGTTCTTATTGTATTTTTTAGCATTGTGTTCTGATCTGGACAGGTGCACTATGGAAATATAACCGCCGAGAAGAATATGGCAGCAAAGTTTGACCCTGGATTTCAGTTTTCATGCTTGCTTTCAATAATAAAGAAAAAAAACAAAGAAGACAAAAATGCATGTCGTCATAGTGCCTTTTGGGACATTTTATCTGCGTATTTTTCAAGTGCTTTAAATAATTAAAGTTTGATATAAATTTGTAAAAGAACGGTGAAGTTACTTTGTCTTCGGATTTTCTTCTGTAGCTTTCTGAGTGACAGTCTGTCTAGTTCTTGAGCCTTTACCTCATGTGGAAGAAACACCGTTTAGATGGTCTGATTTGAAAATTTGTCCTCCGGCTGCACTTCTACAAATACTGAAAGATTTCAGACCTTGAAGACTACACAGACATTGACCTTAGTCTTGCTTTGCAACCGCAGGCAAATTTTTCCTGTTATTCAGAATAACCTTAATTAAGTGGCACCACAAAAAACCCAACATAATTCTTTGGATCCCATCAGTTACTGTTTTTCCGGCACAATGGGCGGCAATTGCTTTTGTCTGGAAATCTTAAGCTTCGAGGCTTTTAAAATTTAGGCTTTGGTTCCCTTCCCACTTTGTACTAGTTGCTACTAGTGGCCAGCGACACGGAGGGGACTCAAGAAAGGGGCACTGAGTTAAAACCAGGCCTGTAAAAGATCTGTGGCTTGTGTTTCTCCTACAGTGGCAGCCGATTCCTCTGGCATAACCTGTTGTACCCAGCAGCGAGGAACCCGTGTGATGGATTAAAAATACACATTTTTTGATCTCTCGGTATTAGTCCTCATCTGCGAGGTGGGAGCCTGAGGAGGAGTGAAATCAGCAAAGAGCTGTTAGGCAGAACTCTTCATGAAATATTAACAAATGCATGTACGAACCCTCGTATCCGTTGTCCTGTCCCTGTTCTGCTGGTTTTGAGGTTTAAGAGACAAAGGCAGCTGGAAAGCCAGCTCTGCTCTGTGAACTTCTCGCAGTTCTCCAGAGCAGGAACGCCCTCCGACTGGTCTCCTGTGGACTTTTGCGGCGAACCAAAAGGGGTTTATCACTGCAGGCTTCCAGCACTTTTCACCTTCCCTACCGTAGCCTCACACATGGTCTTTGCTCGACTGCGTTTTCCATCCTTTTAGATACAGATATCTATAAATAAAAGGGCGTTTGTAGAGTTGGGCGATTATTCAAAGAGGCAATCAAGGGGAAAACACGCTTGCCCCCTCATCTCTTGCACCACCCTCTGATGCTTACATCTCCAAGCAATTTACTGCAGTCTTGCCTATTTCTCTGACCTGCTCTTTTCTAGTTTGGTCCCACTCGTTCCATTCTGTGTCGATTCCCCTGTTGCAAGCACGGCTGGGGTGTATTTTGTACAGAACCTGACACGCAGAGTACATTTACCCTGCTTGTGAGTGTCACTTACTGTTCCAGATACCTTTTGAAGGAATACTTCTTCCACAGCACCCAAAGATATTTGCTTCGTTTCATTCTGTTTAAGTGGAAAAGAATTTGGGTCTGTCATGTTGCGTAGGGGCCTCACTGAGTAGTTGCATAATCTTTTTGTCTTCCCTCGTTTCCTTCCATCCGTGTCCCCTCTCTCCTCCCACTGTCTTGTTAATCCCATTATTGTGTTGGGTCTTGTCTTGCTTGTCCAGAGAGTTTCAAAGACGTGCAGAATACAATGGGGGAGTAATTCTTCCCCACACTATGGTGGTGATATAGAAGAGAGCTAGGCACAAACTTCTGTCCTCAGCAGGGCGAAAACTTCTGGACCTTTGAGGGCAAAATATTGCTTCATCTATTTTGAGAGAGGCAAGTGTGCTTTTAGGGTGCCGCGGAAACAAACAAGCAGAGGCCCTGTGGGAGTTCCTGTCAAATATTTATCTGGTAAATTATTAACTGGAGGGAAGAAAAATCAACTTTAGGAGCTTGGTTTTATTCTTAAATTGATAGTTTTGGTGAGGCTTTCAGAATCGGTCATGCAGGCACGTGGGAGGTGGATAACAGCTTTCTGTCCAGTGGCAAAGTGTTGTATAATTGCAATTATTTTTGATTCTTTTTCCCCGTCCTCCCTCGTAGAGCTCATCTGTGACCTCATTAACTTGGCACTAAATGGGAGGGAGAGTATCCCCTGATGAATCTCAAATTCTTAACTTACAGCTGCTGTGTTCACACATGTTTTTGAATAATGGTTTAAAAATGGTTAAAATTTGAAGTCACCAACTAATTATCTTAAAGGTTCTCTTTTGAGCAGAAGTGAATTTTAATTTAATATGTTGGATTAAATTGAGATTTTTCTCAGTCTTAATTCTTCTGTCCTATATTACTGTCTGTTGAAGTAGAGAGACCCATTTAGTGGCCCTCTTGTAATTCTATAATTCGGTAAAAGAAATATATATTGGGTTGGACAATCTCTTTTAGAAGCCATCTCAATAAGTGGAGTCACTCTGTGTCCAGAACGTGTAAACTCACTGTAGAATTATAATAACGGAAGAAAAATCCCTTTTCAGAGATTGCAGCTTCTCAAAAAGCCACCTCATCTTCCTACCGCTTGTGTCCAGCTGTATGTGCTGTACGGATGGCACGTGGGAAGAATTTCCTGTGTAATAGAAAAATATAGAAAGTTACTCCTGAGATTCAACTAGCCGGGTCCCCTTTTATTTTTATAATGGCTTTTATTGTACCTTCTTGTGGTAACAGCAACAGTACAAGGTGATTCTGCATGGAGCCCATGCTAACGTGGAGAGATGCACTGTTGTGTTTTATCACTCAAACTTCCAGGTGGGTATACAAGTTATCCTGAATAAAATCTGATTTATATCATCATCTGCCCACACCTACCCAATTAATGCGTGTGAAGAGCGCTAAGTGCTGCCACTTTACTTCTCCTGTGTTAGAAATTAGCTACGATAATTGCAAAAGCAGATATAATCCCCTGAGAATCTTTACAATCAAAATAGTCTGAAAACTGTAATTGGTGTAGGAGGCAGAAGAGCAATGGTAATGGCCGTAGGAGAGTAACCCCGTAAAACCAAGTGGAAGGTGCTGTCGAATGGAGCTTTGGAGATGGGTGGCTTGATTTGGATTGGATCCTGCTCTAGTAAATGCAGCCAGGGGACAGCAGAGTTTGTAGAGCATAGACCACACAGCCAGGAAAACCACCCTGCGTTATTTATGCGTGTGAAACAACTCACTGATTTTTAGAATTAACTGTACCAAAAGGCAACGTAGTGTACTAGACTGACAGTGCAGCCTTCCTGGAAATGACGCGTAAGGGAAAGAATATAGTTGTCAGGCCAGTAGACAATATGGTTTAAGTGTTGCCCTGTGAAATATCCTTAATTTTGAGGCCTGAAGTTAAAAATCTTCTTTGCTCTTCCACTGTTAACGAGTGTGTGTGTGTCTGTTCGTGTGTGTATGTCTCTCTGTGTGTATGACTTGGTGTGTGTATGTGTTGTTGCTGGTATGTAGATGTAACAGATGGTTTGTAATGTTAGATTAAGACACAGCTGTTAAAATATTAGCATTCGTTTTGCAGACAGGTTTTGTTTGCTCTCCAGAATACTTTTAATAGCGTTAATCCAACAGATTATGTTCTTACTTCACTTTGCATTGTATTATTTATGTATATAGCTCTATTGGATCAGTGTCACGCTCTTTCCAAGCCATATATACCAAAACCTCTGACTTTTTCATTTTTGTTTTACCTGAATATTCCTTTTGATTTTCAATTTCCACAGATAAATACTGGGCAGAGTCAAGAAAAATTTCAATATGTAGCCAAGCACATCTGTAAAATCGTTTGGCACAACTGGGTTTGTCTTTTTTGTATAGTAGTACATTGGAAAGCAACAGTTTTACTGGATATTGCAAGATCATTCCCTGAGTTAGATTCGTGATGCGCTTTCACAGGAGTAAAATTAAGTCATTTAACTTATGCCCAAGGAGATGTTGGTTCTAAAGTAGCCAGGAAAGACATGAGTGTTTTTGAGTGGTGATTTGTTCTTTGAGAACACTGCCTGACATTCACAGCTCGGGCGGTAAGTTTATTGATTGCGATGGCTGAATGCGCCGTTGTATTCTCGTATATAAACCCAGGTGTTCTGGTTAGTAAGAGAATTTTGTGAGAGAATTTTGACAGCGGACTCGCTACCAAGGGAGGAGCAAATAGAGCTTCCTGACTCCTTGTAGTGTGTTTTTTCTCTTGCAGCCTTCTGTCTGCAAAAGGTTGTGCTCCTGGGTTTTAACATCATCAACTCCTGCTCTCTGCCACAGCAAGACCTCTTTGTCACCTGTGTGGTGGAGCTAAGGCCACAAAACTCAAGTGTTTACCCTAAATATATCCTTGTAATGTTTTCTGGGTCTCGGCTGGGTCCACGGCAGTTGAACTTTTATTTTTAGATGATTGTGAACACACCAGATGTGCTGAGCAGCACAGCTTAGGGTTCAATGGTAACTAGGTCAGCTTAGCTATGCCCTGTTCTCATCCTCCAGTAAAAAGTACTTTTTGCACCTCTTGCACCAGTTTGCTTAAACCTGTTGCAAGGTCGTTAAGGAGCTAAACCAGTAAAAAAAAAAACATTAAGCTTAGAAAATTCTATGTTTTATACAGGAATGCTATTGAGATGCTTAAAGGTCTCAACATTGAGGATTTTATCCTGACTTATTGCACTACTAATGGTCCAAATACAGCACGTGTGGCTTTGAGGTTGGTTTTGTGGACAGTTTCAACGAATCTGAAACCCAAGCGAGTTTGCAGGTGGCAGGGGAGGGAGCAGGGCTTGAAAAATTTATGCCCGCTGTGGAGCTGCACCCTGAGGTGCATGAGATGACAGCTGAGATTTGTCCACGTTGCACAGCCCTGTAGGAGGATGGCGATGGCCACTGTACAATTCACATTTACTTCTAAAGGACTCTACATACTGTAGGTTCCCTTTGTTAGCCTGTCAAGAAGCAGTTTGACTTGAATGCAGGAATTTGGAAAACAGAAGCCTTCTTCCATCCTCGTCGCAGTGGAGAACGTGGAGCTTCACGTAGCCTGCGTTGTGGTACTAAACTCTTTTAGATACTCTGCTGCATGAGCTGTGTGAAAAACTGCAGCTGGTGACGTCACACATGATATAGTAAAGTCACCAAGCCCTTGAGAAATAGAAGTAAATTGTCTTAGTGTTGCTTGCATTGTGTTTTAGAAATCCAACTTACTCTGGAGGGTGGGAGTGTTGTCTATTATGTGGCAGCCACTGTCATTCTGCGTGGAGGTGGCAGTAAAAAGGCGAAGCAACTCCGATCAGCGATTTCGAATCTCGGCTACCTCCTTATCTGTATTTTCCCTCATGTTTCCAATTTTTAGAAATCCCCTTTTTATGAGCTCTGAAGAACTTGATCTGGCTTCCGATTCCATTGTGTGAGGGTGGGAGTGTTGTCTATTATGTGGCAGCCACTGTCATTCTGCGTGGAGGTGGCAGTAAAAAGGCGAAGCAACTCCGATCAGCGATTTCGAATCTCGGCTACCTCCTTATCTGTATTTTCCCTCATGTTTCCAATTTTTAGAAATCCCCTTTTTATGAGCTCTGAAGAACTTGATCTGGCTTCCGATTCCATTGTGTGCTCTCGAGTTAATGTCAAGTCTTCAGACAAATCTTCGTACCAAATGCTTCTCCTCCTTCACTCGGCAAGATCAATTTTTGAGCGCCGTGCCAACAGCGAATGGTTAATACTCTTCACTCCTGTTATTCTTCAAGGAGACAGACCTCCCTTGAGTTGGCAGAAATAGTCCAGGAGTCCCTGACATGCAGATCAGTCTGCGGTGACAGAGTTGAGGGGAAAAAAAGAAGGCTGTTATCGCAAACACTCCACTTCTTGTAAAGGATATCTTTCTCCTTCCCGCAGTGACAACAGCACTGGAGCATTTTTTTCAGCAGGCGTCAAAGCGGTGATCGCGCTCGGTTTGTACTGGGAAGGTTGTCTTTGCAACCACAGGAGGTAGAAATGTGGCATTTAAATGAAAAATATTTTGTCAAGACTTACAGCTCCTGCCCAATAGTCTCTCACTTGTCCAGGCAAGTGTGCTTTACAGTGTCTTAACTTAATAGGATGTAAAATATGGTCCAGAGGACTATATATTTATTTCTCTGTGATACTTTGGAATCCTCCCAAGCCCATCACAGCAGGCATATGGGGAGGAAGGAGGAAGTCCAAGCAGTCTCAGCCGTCTTATAAAAACTAACACTTCGTGCGAATGGAAGTTGTTACCAGGACCACCCATCTGCATTCGTCGGTTCCTAGAACACGAAGAACGCCTTTAGGAAAGTGCGAGTTGATGGATGGATGCCATCTTTTCAGTGTCTTCCAAAGGATCTTCAAAATTTAAAGCGAAGCAGGAGACCTCTTTAAAGAACAGGAGCAGATGGCTTTGCTTTTTAGTCATATAGACAGAGATTAGTGTCATTTGCTGTCTTTTAGCTACTTTCATCTTTATCCTACTATTTTTTCTGCAGTTGAGAAACTAACCTCAGCTCTCTGTTTACACACCGAAAGCTTAGGAGGGTTTGCGTGATTGCTGCTCTTTCGCAAGTAAAGCGGGTCAAATAATTGGTCTGAGGTTTTAAAGTGAGTAACAAGGTGACTGGTTCACCTTGTTTGAGAAAATTGTAATTTCAAACCATACTAATTACTTGACATTTTTGTTGTTGGAATGACTTAATAGCTGTTTAAATGTGGACACGTGTTTTAATGCTAAGGTAAAATAATCTGAAATTATTTACTTCGCAGTCCCTAAAGTACTACAGTGTCAAACTAATCCTCAGTAAGTTTTCCAGCTCACATCAAATTAAGAGACACGGGATACTAGAAGACAGTGAGTTATGTGGTTCCTAAGAGTTCCTACAGATAATATGGGAATAGCTTTTTTTCCATGCTGAAGAGGAAAACTTAACAGGCAACCAGAATTGTGATCTAATTTTGCTTTTCATACATGCATCACTGTGCAAAGCTACAAATAATTTTAAAAAAATAGAAGTCTACCTAGGTTTTCCCAGACAAGGAAGTTAATGGTGAGGTAAGCTTTGAATGTACGTGTTCCACACTAAATTTGTCTTGGCAGCGTGCATTAAAAGCAGGCTTGGGCAGATTAGCCTTTTGCCTTTTGAAAGCAGACTAAAGTGTCTGTGCAATAAAGCTGCACTTCCATAGGCACATAGAGTTGAGCAAGTGTGGATTGATTCCAAAAGAAATGGACTTACTCTCACACACCTGACGGTGTTTCTGGCTCTTGCTGCAGCCATTGCAAGGTCAAACTGAGTGGGAAAAAAGTAGCTTTCTCTTAGATGCAGCTATGGTGGGGTTTTTTGAACTTAGTGCCCCAGATCTGCTCTTTGCAAATCACCAGCTCTGCTGGGCCGGTGTGAGCACTCCCTGAGCTTCTTCGGGAAACAGCAGTTAAGGCAGGACTCTCGAGTACAGCCTCATTTGGAGGTGACATCAGCAGTTTTAAGTACTACAGCAGTTGTTCAGCTCAGTTCCAGAGAGACAGGGAACTGCTGGAGAGAGTCCAGCGCAGCCCCAGGAATGATGGAGGGATGGAACATCTCCCTGGGGAGGAAAGGCTGAAGGAGCTGGAGAAGAGGAGCCTGAGGGGTCACCTCATTAGTGTTTATAAATACATCAAGGGGGAGTGTCAGGAGGATGGAGCCAGGCTCTGCTCAGCGGCGTCCAATGACAGGACAAGTGGCAATGGGTACAAGCTGGAACACAGGAGGTTCCACAAAAATATTAGGAAAAACTTTTTCCCTGTGAGAGTGGCAGAGCCCTGGCCCAGGCTGCCCGGGGAGGTTGTGGAGTCTCCTGCTCTGGAAACATTCAGAACCCACCTGGACACGTTCCTGTGTGACCTACTGTAAGTGATCCTGCTCTGGCAGGGGGACTGGACTAGAAGATCTTTTGAGGTCCCTTCTAATCCCTAACATTCTATGATTCTGTGATTTTCGGGTTAAGTTTGTGTACCAGCTATAAGCTCCAGCAAACCTAGCAGGCTTCAGAGGAGCATTCAGGTCAGAGCAGTCGGAGAACAAATTCCCACTGCCTCAAAAAAATCAATTCTGCTTGTGACAGTCTCTAGAGAGCTTTCACGCGAACCATCGGAGCTGTGAGAGCAGTTTGATCGGAGAAGCCGTGTAGTTGTCAAAAGCAGGAGGCAGCAACACGTTCTGTCTAAAGAGCTGTCGCCTGAAGAGTTAAATCTAGCTGCAGCTTCTGTCCTTCTCCTCAGGAGGTAATCTGAAAAACCTTATTGTGCATTTTGAGGTACAGCTCTAGATATTTTCCTGAAGAATAGCAAGCTAAATTCAAACGTAGGGCAACAGAAAGAGCAGAGAAAGAGCAGATCACGCACTGGCCTGAGACAGGAGACGCCCTGAGGCAGTTGTTTCCACCAGAGAATTGTGACAACAATTGATCCTCATAGCATCACTCTTTTCCCATGGGCCTGCGGGAGGAAAACTTCCCTCCTTCCATCTATGAGTTTATGAGATTGCTTCCTGGTTAGTTTTCTTGCGAAAAGAAAGGGACATAGAAACAAAGATCACCAAAATAATTTTGGTTAAATCTTGCAGCAGCGTCTTTTCCCAGATCAAAAAAAACGGCAGCGGCTGTGTAAAATAAAAGGTGGAATTTGGTTTATTGTGTCTCGGTAATATGAGAAGTCTGAAACTGTAATGCTCTTCCATAGTGTATTTAGAGTTATTGCTCTGTAATGAAAGTGAGAATTTGTTAAAAAAATTATTTGCTGGGAAAAGTCTAGATATGTCATTGCGTCTCTCCTTTGTCTCCCTTGCCCTCCTGAAAAAAAAAAAGAAACTAAAAGAAAACTGAAGTAAACCAAGACATTTCTACTCTCTTTTCAGCAGGTAGGAATTGCAGGAAGGAAAGGAACTGGGCTGACACTACTGGGAATCGGGAAATTTCTCAGAAAACTTTACTACCAGCAAAGAAAATTCTGGGATAGAGGGAAAGAAGCACTGGGTAAGGCTGTGCTGCAAGATGGGCTGCTTGGAGGAAAGCAGGGATCCCTGATTTCATACACAGCACCTGCATGGCAAAGCAAAGGAGGGATGAGATGCTCCGACTTGGCCTGAAACAGGTCTCCAGTTTGTAGCGCCGCTGTTATCACCGGGTTTAAAAGAATTTGCATGGTCATAAAGATGGTTCGCAGCAGTGGAAGGACCAGTGGGTGTGCAGCTCTAGAAATATTACACAGTTATGGGATCTGGCGTATTTTAAATGCTTAAGTACCTTCAGTAGCGAAGAAGTATTTATCTCTTCTTAAACATTTATCTCCTGCCTTTCTTAGATTTCCCAGGACTTGGCCTGAATTATTGAAATCAGTTGTGTTATCACATCTTCTCTTGTCCTCTTCCTTTCTCCTCCATCTTCTCTTGTCCTCTTCCTTTCTCCTCCGAGCACCGAGTTGTTCAGCAGCTGCCTTTCAAAAGCACATCCCTGTTAAACAGAGAGCCTTTTGTTAGACACCGGTGGAGCTGGGCTAAATGTCATAACATGCGCTGCGTCCTTGGGCAAGAGCGTTAAAAAAAGTCTTTTAATCACCCTGGCTTTATTTTTAATAGAGAACAGCATAATCAGTAGGTGGAAGTGACTTTTCATCTTAGGAGCTGTGACGGGGTAAGGTAATTTTGGAGGCAGGGTGCTTACAGCCCGAGCTGCTTACAGGCACAAGTGCTGTTGTTACTGGCTGAAAGCAATTAAGTCTCTTTTTCTGCGTTACGAGGAGTGGTTGTAGGGTTGTTTTCCTCCTGTTGTCGTGATTTTCAAATAAAGTGATTTGATAAAATTCATAAGAGAGCTTTTGTTTGCCTGCAATTGCTATTTTGAGAGACGCCTGGAGCTGCTGAGAAACAGAACAAGCCAGCAGTACGGGAACCATCCTCTTAAACTACGCCTAAGTTGGGGTCATTTTTCAGTGTTGTTGGGGTTGAGCGCGTCTGTGCTGTGTTTTGAGGAGCACGCCGAGGCCGTGCTCAAAACCACACTTGCTTTTTGCAGCTCTAAAGAACCTTAAGTGCAGCTAACGCTCCTCTGGGGGACTTTGTCAGGGAAGATTCACTTCCACTTCAGATGTTTCAGCAGCTTCGAGCCAGCCTCCAGCTGCCGTGCCGGAAGCGAGCAGTTCTCTGCGTTGACCCTGTGTCTTATCTGTCAGACCCAAGAGATGACAGATCTTGCGCCTGATTGTCCAGGCCCTTGTGGACCTCTTGGAAAATAAATGGTTTCTTAGACAGCAGGAGAAGCCGGCGTTGAGGCAGCTGTCCTGCAGCCCGCGTGTTTGAGCGCTCGGGCGGCTGAAGGAGACAGCCGGGGAACGTGCTGCTCTCACCCGGAGCGCTCTTGCAGAGCCCCTGCCAAAAAGCACCATCTGCATCCCCATTTTTGGACGTTTCTTGTCTCCGTTCCAATATTCCCTCGGCCACCGTTGCCCAGTGTCCTGTGGAGCTGGCTGAAAACCGTTCCAGCAGCCACCTGCCCACAGGGGGATCAGTAGAATCATAGAATGGTGTCAGCTGGAAGAGACCTGGAAGATCATCGAGTCCAGCCTTTGTCCCAGCCCCATCAACCTACTGAACAATTCTCCCCTACACAACACTCACCCGTCTCTTAAACACCTCCAGGGATGGCGACTCAACCCCCTCCCTGGGCAGCCTGTTCCAGTGGCTGACAACCCTCTCAGTAACGAAATTCTTCCTAATATCTAACCTGAGGATATGAGGAAATAACTGGCACCTCCCTGTGCCCTTCGGCTCACTTCACGACTTTGCCTTTGCTTTGCAAATGATCTGGAGCTCTGTTTGCACAGTTTAATTACCTGCACACCTCAGGATGGTCTTTGAAATGAAGATAAAGTAGCAGGAAAAGAGAAATTCCTGAAATATCTGTTCTCAGAGAAATATCTGTATCAGAGGAGAGTACTAGAGCATTTTCCAGAAGAATGTGAAATTTAGGTATGGATACACGCCAAACGCTGTGGCAAGAGGTAAGTCAGTGGCAGGGGACAGGCATTGAGCCAGTAACTCTTTTTCATAAAGATGTAGCCTAGTTATCTTGTTTTCAAGGATCTTTGAAAAGAAGAAAAGGTAAACACTTCCCAAAATAAATGTGGATTTTTTCTTCTATATTCCCTTTCCATCAAATAAATGACGACTGTTATCTTAAACTTTTCCATTCATGTCAGATTTCAGAATTACTTGCAATCAATTTCTTGGATCCTTCTTGCCAAACAATAGCTTTAACCTTTATAAGCAATAACTATTTAAAAAAATACACATCTGAAGTAAATGTCCAGCCTAATACAAGTGTTCCTGGAGGAACCATGAACTTGTAAATGTAAATACTTTCCAAATGTTGCTTCCTTTTTCCTTGTCATTAGCTCTGAAGGCTTATACTGTTCTTCATACAAGCTATTGCCAAATTGCATGGCTCTGTTGTCATGTGACAACGTTGTCAAAAATGCATGACACTGAAGGGAATTTAATCAGCTTAGCAAATAATAATTATGTTTTTAAAAAAATCAGTAAAATCACAGCATGGTTGTGTCTTGTATTCTAAAAACTAACCTTTTGCTGAGCAAATGGGCCTTATATGAAGAATTGAAAGAGTAGGGAGGTGATAAGAAGAGACTGAAATATGCTATAAATGACAATAAAAACTGTTTGTGTAAATATGTTAGCAACAAAAGGAGGGCTAAGGAGAATCTCCATCCTTTATTGTATGTAAGGGGAAACGTAGTGCCAAGGATGAGGAAGAGGCTGAGGTACTTTG
>NW_009725083.1:0-344 GCF_000703405.1 Apaloderma vittatum
GTGCAGGCTCGGGGCGTACCTGAATTTCGATGCCTGGCGTGCGCAGAGCAATTCCGAGTGGCGCCGCGTACGCGCGTGAAATCACCAGCGCCGCGCTGTTCCATCGAGGGTGTCCCACGGGAGCTGCTGATGCTGCACCGAGCAGCAAAAACAAGGTTAGTGCTGAAAAGTAATGGCGTGAAAAGGTGGTGCTGAGCAGTCCATGAAGAGGATTCACAATCCACAGCCAAAATCAGGCACTGGGTTGGCTTCCAGCAGTTCAGTAGCTCTTCTTCTCATCCTTACACCCCAACCCTTCAGTACATACCACGAAATGTGACCGGCTTTTGTTTTTTGTGTTTTGT
>NW_009725083.1:375-3070 GCF_000703405.1 Apaloderma vittatum
ATCTCATTTCAGTGAAAGCGAGGATGGCACCGTTTATCTGACTGAAAATTAACTAATCCTGCCCTTTACAAATAATATGTTACTAAAGCACCATACCTTTCAAGTCCTGCTTCTAAAGGTGAACAGCTTTTTCACAGGGTGATAGTTAAAGACGGATCCTTTTATTCCGTACCGACTGTATGCACGGCCATCCCTCAAAGGACAAGGCAATAGCATCACTTGCCACGTTATTTATCGCCGTCTGGCCTCTTCTCGAGTGGTATGGAAACATTTATCTCTTGGGCTCCTCAGAAGGAAAGAGGCTCTCTAGGACTCTTGGGTCTGACGATGCTTCAGAACTTTGCCTCTGTGACAACTATGAACTATGAGTTCGCCTTGCAGACCCAGCGTGCTCATGCAGGAGGCACAGGACACACCGGTCCATGACCTGTGGGGACACAGATGTCAGGGGAGGATAGCAGGTAGGTGGCGTGTGCTGAGCTCAGAGAACTGTAAAAATCCATCCCTCCCCTGGTTTCACTGCTGTGTTGAAGAGAAATTGCCTGTGTTTAACATAATTTTCTGGAAAGCAGCCCATATATAATTTCTGACCTGTAGTGGAAGTGATTTTGGGCTGCAGAAGGGCATAGATGAAATTTCTTTTTAGGGGAGGAGAGCAGAGAAACCCTGTTCAAGAACAGTCACCATTCTGCTGAAAAAACAGAGTCCCAGAGACACTGAGCGGCCATAAATCTGAAAGGAAATTAACCACGTGCCATGAACCCAAACCAATCTATGCCCTTGCAGATGCTTTCCTGGGGCCAGCCAGCAGCAAGGGCCACCCCACATCCTTGCAGCATTGCCTTGTGCTCTGTGACGGTCTGTGAGAAACACTGGGTTCCTCGCAGAAAGAAGGGGATCTCACAGTGAAAGAGGCTCCTAATGGTTCCTTCATTTTATCCTTCTCAGCCCCCTAAAGAGCACTTTTCCTAGCTCTACAGATTCTTAACTCTGTTCTTATCTGTGGAAAACTCTGCAAAGGTACCGAGATGGGTAACGCCTTTCATTTTCTAAGCAAAATGCAATTAACATGAACCTCTCTTACACTGGCTGCTAGTGAACAGTTCGGGTTCAAGTTTTTAATTTTCCATTCTGTCTGAGAAGCACTTTACAAACAATTGTCACCATTGTTAAAAGGCTTTTGGCTAGTAAATTTCCGTCAGGCCTTTGCTTCATTACTGACGGGGGAAGGGATTCCATCCCCTTTCTGTCCACATCTTTATATCTGTGATCCATCACATATCCCTCTACCACAGCTTAGAACAACTGAATCTGAGAACAGGTGACTACATTTTCTTCCTCTAGTTTGGTAGAGATTTCTCTTCCTGCAGTCTGTGTACCAGTACAAAAGAATAAATGATAAACATTATCCTTCAAAGCTTCAGGACAACAAGCTCTGATTCTGAAGAAATACAAACCTTGGGAAAATGTTTATTGGTATTACTACATGTATTTAAGAATGCAAGTTCCAGAATTTGCAATTTGCCATGTTTAGGCATATCACTGTCCTCCAACCTGAAACCATAAGCTGCTTCAGGCAGGATATACTGGTTAAAGACATGGTGGTGGCTATCAGACAGCACCTTCCACACAGCCTGACTTCCAGGTCTGCTCAACAACAATCAAGGTATGGTCCAAAACTGACAGAGTGTGTAGAACCATCTGGCGGTTAACTGTACGATTAAACAAATGGTGCCCTATACGTCCACACAATGAAGACATAAAGGAAGCCATACTTTGAATGTCTCAACTGCCAACCTTTTCTCAGCTTTTAGATTATGGTTCTGGAGGTCTAGAGAGTTAACACTGAAAGACAAACGGCTCTACCTGTTAACTCTACAAACTTAGCTTAGCTGCTTTACTTGTGGGAGAGTTGGCGGGACCGAGTGCTCTTCTTTAGACCAGAGCATTGCACCATATATTCCCGAGTCTGGGTCGTCTTGATAAGAATCCAGACATCTTTGTCAAACTGGAAAACTGTTAAGAACGCTTTGGGTGCATCCTTTGCCGGCAATTCCCATTTACTGTGGCCATTGACAGACTTACCAATTCACACCAGCTGAGCGTTAGACCCGCTGTCCTTCCCTGGTGCCTCTGAAG
This sequence comes from Apaloderma vittatum, assembly GCF_000703405.1. Classification (NCBI taxonomy): domain Eukaryota; kingdom Metazoa; phylum Chordata; class Aves; order Trogoniformes; family Trogonidae; genus Apaloderma; species Apaloderma vittatum. Next base: position 2,515 of record NW_009725083.1, read on the forward strand.
AAGGGGCCTCTTTTCACACGTTTTAATTACTGACTCCCTACATAGAAGCTATTACCTCACAGTAAGGCTGTTACCTGGCACGTTCAGCACAAGATTAAGCCTTTCTGATAATTGTTCCTTGAGTTCACGTTTATGAAAATAAATATCATCAGATGATTAAATTAAACACCGCAGCCAGCCCAGCTATACACTATTTGCACTTATCATGCAGAAGGGGAGATCAAAGAGAAAGGCTCAGGTAGACTTATTCCAATTCTTCCAAGTTTGGCTGCTAGCTACCTATTGAACACGCTAATTAGCTTCCTGCTCGGTGCATGCAGCGCAAAATTAACCCTCCCGGAATCGGGCGGTGCAGCCGTGCTCCTTAACCACCCGGGTGCAAGGGGGCGACGGTCACCTCGTTTCGCCCGTAGCGAAAAGCAGCGGCGGCAGCTCAGCCTCATGCCGATTTCGGAGCCTCCGGAGCTCCCTCCCCTTGTCGGTGTCTCGTGGTGAGACGGAGCTTCAGCTCCCGCTGCCCCGCTCCGGTTTCTCGGGCGGCGGCTGCGGGCAGGGC
>NW_009725084.1:0-16756 GCF_000703405.1 Apaloderma vittatum
TCACTCCTCCATCTCTGTGCCAGCTGTAGCGTAGTTCTTTTTCTCCATTCTTAAATATGTTATCACAGAGGCGTTCCTATTCTATCACTTTATTGACAGGCTCAGCCTTGGTGCAGCGGCGGGGGGCCCCTTTTTGGCGGCCCGGGCTTGGTCTTGTTCATGGCTGGCATTGGCTCTATCAGACTCAGGAAGCTTCTAGCAGCTTCTTGCAGAAGCCACCCTGCAACTCCCCACGTGCCGCCACCAAAATCCGGCCGAGCCAACCCAATACAGAGGTTCAGTTATAGGAACGTTTCAATTACTAGCACCCACCCAAACCTGTTCATCTTTTTGCAGTCTTACATGGATGTGAGTTAGTTCAGAGTTAATGCGTCAGAGGGATTGTGGACAAGGTTTGGGGTTTTTCAGTTAAATGGAAAGCTTCGGGTTTGTTTGCCTGGGAGGCTCATTCACTGACCAGAGTTAATCCTGTGAAGCAAATGAGTTACCAATGGGATTTAGAAAGAGAAGAGCAAGTGTCAGAGCCCTGGTTTGGAACAGAGAACAGATCAGAAGGATGATGTGATTGTCCTTTCGCAGATCACAGAGGTGAGGCTGGAACTCTGATTTGGCAAAGATGGATTCGGGTAGTGGTTGCACGGAGAAATGTTTGCTCCTAGTTTCTCTAAAGTTGGCCTGTTTCAACTTCTAGAGTGTGCACAAGTGGGCACTTGAGGCAACAAGCGTAACACGTTGTTTGCTTGTGCCAGTTCTTTCTCTGCTTCCTGCTACGTTACGTTAATGTATCTTGTCCTGAGGAAATAGCTTTTTTACTTCTCTCTAGCAAATTAGCACTGTTACTGAAATACAGAGGTATTTTGTGACTTCTCATAGGTGGTACACAGTGAGTATGAGAGCTTGCTAATTCTTTTAACTTGTTCTTAGTTCCTTTGGGTCTTCACCATCTGAGCCGGTGTGGATGTGGTTGTGTTAGCCACATGTCATCTCTCTACACTCCTCATAAATATCTTCACTGTTTGGTATCTTCACTAATAGATTACTAAATAGTTGCTTCATGCATTCAGATTGTTTATGCTGAAAGATACGCTTTTGGAACAAGGTAACTTTCAATTTTAGCAATGTAGAAATTGGATTTTTTTTTAATATTTTTTTAATATCAGCATGTGAATAGTCTTTGTAGGTATTTTCCTGATGGTGTTGAGCAGCACTTCCAAGTTGCGCAGGCTCCTCGCAGTACGCTTGGAAGCGAAATGGCGGTTATGTTCATCAGGAATAATTTCTGCTGCTGGACTGCACTGTTGAAGGTTATTTCATTTAGGGCGTGAATTTACATCAATTTTCTTATTACACAGTAATAAAAATAAGTGTTCTGAGTTAATAACCTGTGTGGCTGCTGCGAGAGGAACGTATGTGGAAGATTGACACTGTTCTCTTTCAGACATTGACCAAGTTATGTTTGAGAGTCACTCCGTGAAGAGAGAGAGGAGTTAGATGCTTTGCAACATCTGGTGCCTAAGTTAGTTCATGTGGCTGCTCTGCAGATTGCACTAAACGTGAAGTGGCTCCCCTCACCTGATAAGTGGAAGAGGTTCCTCACGTAAAATAAACCACAGTTTTTTAAATTATGCTCAGTGGCTTGGGCACTTAACACTCGGGAGGCTGGATGCATTCCGAGTGCTCTGTCATCCCTTGGATGCTCTCACTGCACATTTTTTTCGTAGAACAGCTGCAGAGAGAATGTACTTATCAAAGAAAAGTAACATTTGCTTTGTGGATCTTTGTTGTGTTTGGTTTTGTGTTTGTTTTTTTTAACAGGCGGAAGATGCTGGACTTGCTGTGTCTGTTTTGTTGTGTGTGAGGGCCCTTCAGATCCGATCAAACGGCAGCGACGAAATGAAGACGTCGGTGTGTAAAACAATTGCATGCCTGTTGCCAGAGGACCTTGAAGTTAGAAGAGCTTGTCAGCTCACGGAATTTTTACTTGAGCCAACACTGAGTGGATTCAATGTGCTGGAAGAGCTCTATATGCAACCGGATCAAAAATTTGATGAAGAAAATGCACCGGTTCCAAATTCACTCCGCTGTGAGTTGCTCTTAGCTTTAAAAGCGTATTGGCCATTTGATCCTGAATTTTGGGACTGGAAGACCTTAAAGCGACATTGCCTTAAACTGTTAGGGAAGGCAGCTTCTGATTCCGAGGATGATGCCAGCTGTAACATGTCAATCAATGAAACGGACATGTTAGAAACTTTCTTCAGTGACTATGATGAGACAAAAGAACATAAATATTACGATGGAAAAGACACGATGAGCCACCCTAAAGAAAAAGCAAGAGTAAAAAAACCAATTGGTTCTTCGGAAAGATACCAGAGATGGCTTCAGTACAAATTTTTTTGTGTGCTCTGTAAAAGGGAGTGCATAGAAGCGAGAATACTGCATCACTCCAAGATGCACATGGAAGATGGTGTTTATACGTGTCCGGTGTGTACAAAAAAGTTCAAGAGAAAGGAATTCTTTGTACCCCATGTAATGGAACATGTTAAAATGCCGCCTAGTAGAACACACAGACCTAAAAAGAAGATCATCCTGAAAAAAGAGAGATCACCACAGAAGACGGCAGCTTCCAGCAGCCCAGCCCCGGCGTTTCAGGAAAAGTCACATCAGCCGCAGCTGCCCGACGACTTTGAAAACGACGCACACGAATACGTCACGTTCAGCCAACTGGAGAACTGCCAGCTACAGGACAGAGACATCTACCCCTGTCCCGGCACCGATTGCTCGAGAGTGTTTAAGCAGTTCAAATACTTAAGCGTGCACCTGAAAGCAGAACATCAAAACAACGATGAGAACGCGAAGCACTACCTGGATATGAAGAACAGGAGGGAGAAGTGCGCATTCTGCCGCCGGCACTTCATGACGTCCTTTCACCTGCGGGAGCACGAGCGCGTGCACTGCGGGCCTCAGCCCTACATGTGCGTGTCCATGGATTGTTACGCGAGATTTGGGTCCGTTAACGAGCTGCTCAATCACAAGCAAACACACGATGATCTTCGTTACAAATGTGAGCTAAATGGCTGTAATATCGTTTTCAGTGACTTAGGGCAACTTTACCACCACGAGGCGCAGCACTTCAGAGATGCATCGTACACCTGCAACTTCTTTGGTTGCAAAAAGTTTTATTATTCCAAAACTGAGTTTCGCAATCACCTCGCAGTGCATAATATTGAAGTGTCAAACGGGGAAGCGAAGCAAACGCTCGAAGAGTCCGTTTCAAAAGACAAATGCAGTTATCTTCCAGAGTCCCGGCTGCTTGAACAGTCTGAAAATCCCAGTCTGAGCGATAACTTGGATCCCTCAGGCTCTCAGGAAATTCCACCGATTAAGGAAGAAGCTCTCTCAGACAGTGAAGATCTAGACAGCGAAAGTAACTGCAGCCTTCATTGTGGGGACCACGGCGTAGATGCTGCAGTAAACCAAGGGCGGGTGTCTCCTCTGCGGATTGAAACAGCGGCTCACGATGAAGCAGTTCCAGGTTTTCTCATCTCCCAGGAAGGAGTCTTCCACCCAGTAGACGAGAAGCAGCAGTGTTCCGACGCGGCAGTCTGCTTTGAGGAAAAAAACCTTTCCTGTGGATTTCAGAGTTGCTGTTCCACGCACAAAAATTCCAGAAGTATGCACAAACACCTTCGCAGGGCCCACCCCTATAACTTTAAAGGTAAAAAAAGTATGGAGGTGAAAACTAAAGACTTTCTCGATCTGTTGAGTGAGGCTCAGGACAGTAAAACCCCTACAGACATTAGTACAGAGTTAGGTCATAACTCCGACACAAATGCTGACTCTCCAGAGAGCTTGTGTTCGACTCTAGATGCTAAAGGAAGCAACGGCCTGAAGGAAGAAGCTTGTCCTTCTTCCCCAGAAACATCTTTTTATGACAGTTCTAAAGAATCAATTGTTGAAGATAACATATTGGAACTCATGCTAGGCTTGAAACACCTGAGCTTAAAAAATTCCAACATTCAGAATTCTTCAAGGCACAAGCCTTTTTTGGGCTCTTTACAGTCCTATTCGTCCAGGGATGCCAAGTGCCCTGAGTCAGGAAATGAAACTACCTCAAAATTTCAAGAGCAAGAAGATAATTTACCCAGCCAGTACCTTACTCAGCTGGCAGCTAAACCATTTTTCTGTGAATGTCAGGGATGTACGTGTGAGTTTGTTACCAGAGAAGCTCTCTTAATGCATTATGTTAAAAAGCATAACTATTCAAAGGAAATGGTTCTTCAGCTAAATATGTTCCAGCATCGGTACTCGCCGTTTAAGTGTCACATTTGCCAAAGATCGTTTACAAGAAAAACACACCTTAGGATTCACTATAGAAACAAACATCAAATTGGCTGCGAGAGGGCAGCTCACAAGGCATGTTCTGACGAAAAACTCGATCACGTAGGTTTATGTACAGATGACATGCGTAAAAATAGCACCGTCCCACCACCTGTCTGTGCAGCCAGCGCGGAATTCAGTGAACATTCAGACCACTCTGAGCAGCTGTGCCCTCCTAAAAAGGAAGACTGTAGCTCCGAGACGGATTTGGAGTCCAGCGAAGAGACGGACAATACCGTCACGAGGAAAACATCGAACATCACTTCTCGGGACAGTCGCAGGGAAGAGCTGGAAGCGAGAGAGGGAAGAGGAAGCAAAAGAACAGTTGCTAAAGGAAACTTGTGTTATATATTGCATAAGTACCACAAACCATTTCATTGCATACATAAAAGTTGCAACTCGGCATTTACCAACCAGAAGGGTTTGATTCGCCATTATAGAACCGTTCACCAGTACAATAAGGAACAGCTCTGCTTAGAAAAAGACAAAGCAAGAACAAAAAGGGAACTTGTCAAATGTAAAAAAATATTTGCATGCAAGTACAAAGAGTGTGGTAAACGTTTTTTATGTTCTAAAGCTCTTGCTAAGCATTGTAGTGACTTCCACAACGAACACGTGGAGGATCAAAAACTGCTTTTGGAAGCTGAGTCTGCAAGATTCGCTTGCAACCAGCCCCACTGCCCTGCTGTCTTTTATACCTTTGATAAGCTTAAACGGCACCTAATAGAAGAACACGCCAATGCAGAAAAATTAAACAAAGATTTTGAAATCCATTGTGACCTTAATGGCTGTGATCGGATTTTCACCAATTACAGTCACTACTCTCAACACGTCTATTTCCGACACAGTGAGTATTACGATAGTCTCTTCGGAAATCCAAGAGAGGAGGAGGATGACGATAATCAAGGTAAAGACAAAACTGAACAAAATCATTTGAAAGACAGTTTAGACGTAAGCAAGCAGAACGGGAAGCAGGTAAAAGTAAAACCTAAAAGAATTAGCAGGAGTAGAGAAAAGCATCTGCTGAACTTCAAAACTAAAGAGGAAGCCCTGCAGATGTGCAAAGAGAAGTCTAACCAGACGCAGTACCCCTGCATGGTCCAGGGCTGCTTGTCTGTGGTCAAACTGGAGAGCAGTATAGTGAGGCACTACAAGCGCACGCATCAGATGACCAATATGTACATAGAGCAACGGCTGCAGAAACTCGTTGTTTGTGTTAAATGTGGCGTAATGACTGAAAAACAGACCTGCTCCGAAGCAGCCACAGACTCGGATAAAAAAGGTGCAGAAGCGACAGAGGATAAACCAGCTAATCCTGAGCACGGGCAGGAAGGTGAAAAACCTCTTGTTCCAAACACTGACTCTGATCCTCCGGACGTAAGCAACGAAGACCAAAAAAATTGTCCATCAAGAAGTGTGAGTTTTGATGCCAGTGCCTTTATGTATTCAGGCACTTTAAAGTATAACCACAGTTCAAAGAACGCCTCTTTTGAAGAGCCTAACGTCAGGGAGACAGCTGCATGTAAACCTGAAGACCTTTCTGAAAATAGCGAAAGAGAGAATAGCTCTTATTTCTCCAATTTACAGTTAGAGTTGCCAAGAGAGAAAGACCCAGAAGGCTGCCAGCATAGTGCAGTCAATCCAAATGTAAAAAGAAATGCACTTTGTGCTGCGAAAGACAAATTTCAGAAGCCTCCGGTGTCCAAACCGTTTGATTTAAAGACATATAAGCCAATGGGATTTGAGTCTTCGTTTTTAAAATTTATTCAGGAGAGTGAGGGTAAAGACGACGACGACGATGATGATTTTGATGAGGTAGTAGAATGGGAGTCTCCTGAGCAATTGCCACTAGATAAAACCTTGCAAAAAGAGGGAGACGGTCAAGGGGATACCCCAGTAAACAACTTTGTAAATGACAAAAATGTAGTTATAACCCAAAATAATCACGGGCAGCTAACAGAAATCCAGCCCTTGTTGTCCGAATCGTCATCTGCCCCATCTCTAGAAAATTTGCGGGCGATCTTGGACAAGGCACTAACGGACTGCGGAGACCTTGCCTTAAAACAGCTTCATTACTTAAGACCAGTAGTTGTTCTGGAAAGATCCAAGTTTTCCACACCCCTCATAGACTTATTTCCAACAAAAAAGGCAGACGAGCTTTGTGTAGGAAGTACGTAAGTAGTTTTGCTTAGAGCAGATTGCCTCCACTACTGCTATATGGGGAGAACTTCAAATTAGACCCGTAATCGTTGCAGTACACACTGTTTAGGTTAGTTTAGACTGTTTAATTCCATGAATGTATAATATCTGTCAGAAGTATTGGCCAAGTTAATTGAGCTCCCCATTTTTTTTTCAATGGACTATGCCAATTTTGGTGCTATTTAACACATCAGAATTCTGGGGGCTTCCTCTTGAAGAGTAAATGTGCATGATTGTATATGGAACAAGTACTAGGGTACCAGGGTTTGGGGGGCGATGGAGTTACTTGACTTGAATGTGCACCCTAGGGTGCTTTGTGTAACATATTGTACACTACAGCATCTTATATTTTTTGAGTTATGAGTTTCAATAAATTACAGTTTTTCACCCATTTGTTTACTGTACAGTAAATCTTTAATGTGGTTTACTTGTAATTGAAGTTGGGACCATTCTGAGTGCATTGGACAATGTTGCTTCAGTTTTATGCATTTGTAGATAATTTATCAGACTGATGAAACAGTACAGATACGGAAAAGTAAAGTATTACATTTTATTTTACAATATTCTCTGTGCTTTTTTCAGACTTGGTAGAGTTATAATTAGTACGATCAGAAACCACTTGCCACTTGGAGACGAGAAAGTCCAGGTTACCTTTCCCTTTAAAGGAAGAAGATGCTTCTGGGTGTGCGGGGTGTGACACAAGTGTCTGCAGAGTGTCACCTCATTTCCCAGAGGGTTATGTCCCCTGTCAGTGCACATTTTGGGTTCCCTGTTCAGCTTTTTCAGTATTGAATAAAACCTGGCTGGAAGATTTAGCAGTAGAGTAATCCAGTATTTTAAGATCTGCTTCTTGTTCCTCTGTGTCTCGTTTCTTGCTGTGCTCCTGGATACACGGCGAGGCACAGAATCTTTTTCCCACCTGAGGGGCATTTACCAGCCTCCAGGAGGATGCCGATGAGCAAGCAGCAGTCACAGCTTCTTGCCGATTGAGGTCTTGGGTTTTGTTGGGAGGTTTGGGGTTTATGATCGGGAAAGTACCAGTGGAAAGGAAATGGAGCAAACTCTGGGAAATGTTTGATATTGGCTGGGTGAAGGAAACAATCTGAAGAATTGTCTTATCACCGAAACTAGGCAGCAGTGACATCTTCATACTGCACTTAGAAAAGTTATTTGGGCATCCTTTAAATAGAAGTTAGAATAAAAGTCATACACCGAGCAGGAGAAGTGTAGATTATTGCATATCTTTTCTAGTCATTTCCTTCCTCTAAACTCTAACCTTGCAATGAAAGGAAGATGGTGCAGGAATGTTCTCACCAGCTGTTAAGCGTGGAAGTAAGAGAGGGCCAAAAGGTTAAATACTGCAGGAAGGTCAGACACCTGGAGTAGCTTCAGTGTTTTCCAAAGTGATTTTTGTCTCTTAATAAAAAAAAATTCTATGTTTTAATGCCAAGTTTGTGTCATGTTCAAACATACTGCTGTGATTCTGTGATACTTGAATCTTCAGGATCTCAAAACAGGAATAGAGATTAACCGCTGACTTAATGAACAGGCAGTGCGCAGGGAGAGGCATCAGGACACTGCGGGGCTTCTCGAGTATCCCACAAAGCAACGCGTCCCCTCCAGTGCCTGGAGAAAGAAATCTGGTCAGCCTGAGTAGTAAATTCACTGAGTTTTTTAGTCTGAAGCATCTTATTTCCACTAGATAACCAGAGTTCCAAATATGACAGTATTTAAAAATTCAAGCATTTAAAAAATACTTTGAATGGGAGAAGTTAGATGAGAATGCAGGAATGAAATGAGGTGGAAAATACGTATATATGCCACAGACCAGAGAAGGGGTGAGACAGAGGCTGCGACCAAGCTTTTGCTTTGCGTGGCCCTAAAAATGTGCTCAAGCTTTGAGAAAGTCCTTTTGGTGTCACTGATTGCTTCTTGCAGCTTAAAATGCTGTGAGTACAGTCAGGAAAACGGAAATTGTTAAACGCGAGACTGATACTTTGTGTGGTGATAAATGACCTGGGTCAGAAGAGACCACTAAAGCAATGGATTGAAAAGGTAGGAGACAGTTACGTGATGACAGTTTAGGCCACCTGAGTCCTCTCCGAGGGCAGCAGAAGTGTGTATTCCTGAGGCAATGGCAGCAGAGCCCACTGCCAGCCCTGAGCACCCACTGATGGAAACCTGCTCTGTGCAAGGACCTGAAGTTGTCTTGAGCCACCTGGGGATAACTCTGGTTTCGTAGGAAATGTGAAAGGTAATTCTCCTACATGCTTACACAAGCCAGAAACCAGAAGAAAACTTTCTTCTTGGGCCTGTTCATCTGATCTCTGTGACTGCCTAGCACTGGGGGTGTGGGGGAAGCAGGCTGCAAAGGGATAAGCCTGGGAACAGACGGAGTTTTCACTGTCTGTCTCTGTGCTCGTGTCACCGAGCAGGCCAGCATTTTTCCTTCCAAGTGCTACGAGAACTCGTCTTACAATGCAGTGGGAACGTTTCCAGCTTATTGCTTTCGAACATACAGAAGAAACATTTTGTTCCTCAGTAAAGGCACGTTGTTGGGGTTTTTTACTTCCTGAAAAAGGATCCTTCCTGTGAGCAGCAGATACCTGAGAAAACATAGGTGCAAGTTCGTAATTATGGTGTGTTGATGCCACTTTTTAAAATCATTGTCCAGGTGCATGGATTTTGTAAGAAAAGAGCATGTGTATTGGTTGTGCATGCCTAAATTCCCCAAGGCTGTGGACTGCCGTGCCCTGTTCCCATGGGTGGTGAAAATCCGTAAATACCGTTACAGAGGGAGACCTCCTCGGCTGCTGTGAGCGCTCCTGGCCGGGCTCCTGGTTGGGCTCTCAGCAGAGCCAGTAGCATAGTTCAGTGTTGTCACTTGTCTGCCATTTCCTGGCTGTCTTTGTTCGTGCAGGATCTTTGAAATTTATGTTGCCGATAAAGCCTTGTCAGGCTGTTTCACAAATTCTGCATCTTGACTGCAGTGAATTATCTGAGGGAAATTCAATTTCCAGTGAAGTCTGTGCATGCTGTGCCAAGTGTCTGAGCGTGGTTACGGCAGAGAGCAGGGGAGGCTTGAATGAAACCCCCTTACCCCTGGCCCTGCCGGGTGCTGAAGCTGCTCTCCCTCTCCCCTGAGGTTTACAGCTGCTGCCCTTGAGCCTTTCTCCTCTCCTGACTTCCCGCTGCAGTATTCCCCCGTTTTTTTTCACTGTGCCCACATGAGTTTGGAGAGCGTGACGGTAGGGTAGGAGAGCTGTTGTTCTTCCTTGAAAATGTCTTAAGATTTAAAAGTATAGGGAAGAAAATACAACAGGGAATAGTCAGGATCCAGTGCAGGGCCAGGGAGGGATCTGGCTTGGCCAGTTTGATGAATTGCTTGAGCTTGCCCTAGGAAAGCGGTGACAGCCGGTGACGAGCTCACAGAGAGGAGCGCTGCCCTGTCTTTCGTGGCAGTAGGCAGGTGTGGTGGTTCTTCCGGGGGGACATACTAGCTTACAGAAGAGATAAGGCTAGTTTTTAATTTATTTGACAGGTCGTTCTGCTAAATGGTCACAAATGGTAGCTGATAGAAAATGAGGAAATTAAGTCGACATTATTTTATCAAAAGTCAATTATTAAAAATTCACAGGCAAGTTCTGTTATATGTTAGGCTGGTAGAAATAAGGTGAAGGACTGATACTAAAATGCTGTCTCAAGTAGAGGCTGAAAAGGAGCATCACCACCAGCTCTCTTAGTGCATCTCTACCAAGTGACTGTGGCTGTGCTCTGCAGGGTCCTGCTTGGCCGAGGTCTGTGGATTTCAGCAGCACCTGTGCTGTCTTCACATTACGAATATCAAATACAAAGAGCGTGTTTCGACTCTGAATAAATACTTGATTCCTTGTAGGGCTCAGTAAGTTTTTATGTCCCCAAACATTTTCAGTTTATTCTGGTTCAGAAAGGAGGGGCCCTGCTGACCTTCCGAGCTCACTGGGTTAGGCAGAAGACATTAGCAGGTGTATGTGAACACTGATGAGTTCTCTGGTCCTCGCTACAAACCATGTACATGTGTGGGCACAGGAAGGGGGAGCAGGAGAGAAGGGGGTTGATGCTTTGCTTTCCCTGGCAGCGCCTCATACAGGTCAGCTTCAGACGCTCGCAGAGGTAGAGGCAGTAAATGTCTCGTTGCTGCTAAAAGGAGTCTCTGCTTCCCCTCTGCTCCCAGCTGTGATTTCCTGCTGTTTCCTTTGTGCCAGCTCCAGCACTTCTGCAAATTATTACAGAACTCCTTTAAATGTTAGAAAACTACCCCAGCAGTTCCTTTCTGCCATTACAGTGCGAGGAAATAGGGCTGCAACTCAAAGATACAAGTTATTAATGCTGTTGGGATTACAGTTAGTGTGAGAGAGGTGCAGCTCATCTGGCTGCTGCAGCATCCTTGCTCAGGCCTGCTGTTCACTCTGCAGCATCTCCCATTACCCCGATCTCCTAAACTCCCATCCTGGTCCTCTAAGCAGGTTTCCCCTCTTCTGTACTCTGGTCTGTTACACCTGTTTCCTTCCCGTGCTATGAGCCATCTTGTTTTCCTCTACAGGAGTAAACTCAGACTGTGTTTAGGGATGGAGGTCAAATATTGCCGTGACTGTTAATTCCCACGCCGGAAGCCGCTCTGCCATGAGTCCAGTCAGCTTTACAAAATGCAGTTTTCAGATGTGCTATAGACCTGACACTGGTCAACATCCGGTCGGCTTGATAGAAGCAGTCGTCGGATACACTATGGGTCCATCGCCAGATAAGGTCCAGTCGGCTTTTACATACAGCAGTCGGATGCACGAAGGCACAGATGGATACGCAACAGATATAGATTGTTTAAGATTGCCAGCGGTAAAAGAAACTAATATTGCAGAATGCCTGTAGGCCTTAGCATATGTAATTCCAAGCTTGATATCCCAGGTATGGCACTCAGCAAAGCTCACCAGAAGGCATCTTGGGGAGGGCGAGGACAACCTATCGATCTGTCCCTACAAATTGGTGTTGAATTCTCGTTCCCTCAAAATCAGGTACGGAGTTGGGGTAGTCTTTATACCTCATTATCTGCTGTAACACAAAGTGAGTGGGTGGGACTGCCAACTGTTGTTCCTGTGTTCTTCTGATAGCGCATAGAACATTTCTTAGCTCCATAAAACTTCTGGGAATTGCAGAGGAACGTGACCCTGCAGCCTCCACCTCGCGTCACCTTCCTCCCCGGTGCCACGGCAGTCACAGCCCCCCGGGTCTCCACCAGGCCACTGTGTCTGGCTGGGCCCAGGCATTTGTCACTCACAGTGAGCTTTGTGCATCGAACCATCTCCTTACCCAGAGGTGCAGGTCCTGCCCTTTGCTTACTCGGTGAGAACAGAGTTGCCCAACAGTCACAGCTCAGACTTTGGAATCCCAGCCTTCCTAACGTGCGTGTGCTGGGCTCTGCTCTGCAATGGTCCCCTCTGCCCCCAGTTTCTTCCACTCTAAGCTATCGCGGTCCTTCACACGAGCAAATTACTGGTGTGTACCAGGTCACTGCTGTCTCAGCTCATTCTCAGGGGTGGTCTGTAGCAGCTGCTTCCCCCTGTGGCAGATCTCTAGTGGCTTGACCAGAATGGACCAATTACCTTGAACTTCTCCCTGTTTTTCAAAAGGGAGGTTCACACTCTAGGAATTCCCCTGCAGCAGTGTCTGCAACCCAGAGCAAGCAGCCAAACAAATGGCTTTGTGGAGCATGGGTTGCACCCGCCTGAGGCTTCATATGCATTATTGTGCCCAGTCTGTGTAACTTGTACTAAAAAAAAGTAATTTAAACATCTTATGTATAAGACCACAGTAAAAGGGGAAGCAGAGGAGTGCCTCTCCTTCCTTCTCACATAACCCAGGGAAGCTGTGTGAACTTACAGAGCATTGCATGGAGCAAGTCAACAGGAGCATGGTGCTAGAAATCAGAAAAGTTGCAAATTATTAGCACAGTTCTGGAATACCTTTTCTACAGCAGCTGTGAGGACAGAGAGAGCTGTAAGGTTGTGAAAGGGTGGAACTGAGATGACGGGCCTCAGGAGCAAAAACTGCATCTCTCCAGTAACAAAGGAACACCCTTGAAGCTGTGTGCTAAAGCGACAGAGCAGCTGTGTGACAGTGAGGAGTTTGCTCTTTCACATTTTAGGTCACGAAGAAACTCCCTCCTTATCCAAGGAGGCCTTCTGCTCAAATTTTTACTTTTACTGGGGAACGGGGAGGACAGGAGGGAGTATGAACAGATAAGCAGCAACCTTGTGTTTGGGAAAGGTAATTCAGCCCTAGCATGTAAGTTTATGTTGTGCAATACCGAGAGGAATGGCAGCTGTAAACGGATGCAGCAGCAGGAACCAGGAGAGACTATCAAAGAGCGAAGACTCGTGGAAAATTTCCTAATGTTATCAGATGGAGCCACCTTAAAAGTATTTGGGAGATACGGAGTTGGAGATAGGCAGGATTTCAGATCTGTGTGGCGTAAACAACACAGCATGAAGAAGGTGTTTTGATGCCACAGGATGTGAAATTGAAGATAACAACAAAATGGGTAAGGCTTCATAGCAATTTCAGTGCAAGATGTGCTGTGCCAGAATAATACCTGGAAAGCACTGGGGGGAATACGGGATTCCAGATTTATAGTTAGAGGAGGAGCAAAACTTGGCAAAGATGAAAATGTACAGTTACTGTCCACCTCCCGCCTGTGATGAGCACAAGCTGCTGCCTGGCACCGCTGGCACAAGGGCCAGCACCGCCCTGGAATCTGCCGGAGCCCCGCAGGGAAGTGTTGCTGAAGAGCAGAGAGCAGGAGTCTCCTCGGGAGTCTCGGGCACCTCTTCCTTCAGAAGGGAGGCTGTTGTGTTATGGCCCTGCAAGACGTACATCATGCTCCAGTCACCAACCTCGGCTGCCTCGAGGGGTGTCATGACCCTGTTTTCCCCAGCCTGTTTCCTTTGGGTTGCCAGGGTTAAAACAGGTCACTTACTGCATCTTTGGGAACGCGATTCATTAACCTGATTAATGCCTGTGCCCTGATGCCCAGCGCAGCAATGCAGTTCCAGCTAGTCTGGTTAACACCATGTTGATGGATTTGGAGCTGAGGCAGAGGGAATTAAGGTGCCCTTTCTCTCTGGAGTTCAACTACCAGACCTGTGACAATGAGATCCCCATGGTGACAGAATCTTTAGGCTCGAAGAGACCTCCTGAGATCATCTCCCTTCCTTCTCCTTATTGCTCAAGCAGGGTCCCATTGGCATGTCCAGACAGCTTCTGAATTTCTTCAGAGATGGGCTATTTCCACAACTGCCCCAGACAACCTGTCCTGGTGTTTGACCGCTCTCACAGTCAAAAAGTGTTCAGATGGAATGTCGTGGTTTTTTAATTTGTGACCATCAATTGCCTCTTGTCCTTCCAGTAGGCACTGCTGAGAAGAGTCCGGCCTCCGCAGCTTCACTCTCTCGCATTAGATGTTTACACGGATTGACAACATCCACCTGAGCCTTCTCTTCTCCAGCCTGAGGAGTCTTAGCTCTCTCAGCCTCTCCTCGTATGGCAGATGCTCCAGTCCATGGTCTTCGTGGCCCTTCTAAGGACTCGCTCCCAGTAGCTCCACGTCTCTCTGTTTTGGGGAGCCCAGCACAAGAGGGCCATGCCAGGTGCAGCTCCACCAGGGCTGAGCAGAAGCGAAGGATTAACTCCTTCGACCTGCTGGCAGCAGAGCACCCCGCAGATGTAACTCCCTCTCCCTGCGGCTGAGCTCAGGATCCCTCCCGTGTACATGTGCTAACAACTCTCCAGACATCAATGAGCTGACATCAAGTTTTACTGCACTTTCTAGAGCATCCTCAGTCCAAAACTCACACCTCTGGGTCAAGTTTGCAGCCAATAATGTGCCGCTGCTGTTGGGCAGGGGTTGAGGCTGTCATTGTCTTCCCGCCCTAGCAGGGACACCTCCTACACCACCCTACAGAACTGGTACCAGTGTTGCTCCTGAGCGCAGGCCCATCCCTGGAGACATTCCAGGCCAGGCTGGATGGAGCTCAGAGCAACCTGACCCAGTGAAAGGTGAACCTGCTCACTGCAGGGGCTGGGCTAAAGGGACTAGGGGTCCCTTCCATCCCAAACCATTCTCTGATTTTGATTCTGTGACCATTGGCTGTCCCAGTGACCTGGCTCTGTGCTAGGCAGCATGACCCCTCCTGACCAGACCTAGGTGGTCCCAGGTTGCCAAGAGCCAGAATGGCTGGTTCATGACTTGCTCCTCTTAGTAGATTAGTGCCGGTCTGTTCTTTGCCTTGTAGCAAAAACATTTGATAGGGAGGGGTGACAGCTGCCCCCTGGGGAAACGGCATGAGTTCGGCTTTGATCTCAATTATGTGAGGTTCCTGTGGACACTACATGCTGCTAAAAAGTGCCGGGGCAAGTTGAGAAGTGCACTGACCTGGCCGGTCAGGTTCACTCAGGAATTGTATCAAGTTTGGCCTTGCCCAATCAGTTCTCCTCCACTGCTTTCAAGTCATTCCTCTGCCTCTTCTGGAGGGAGGTGATGGGGTGAGTGCTCCACGAGTTGGGCCTGTTGCCAACCCGCTTTCTGTGATTTGGGATGCAGGAGACCCAGTGCACGCAGAGGACCACAAAAAAAAAAACCAACCCAACATCTCAGTGCTCTCCTCCACATTGGTCAAGCTGTGTCCTCACGGTTGGAGTCAGGCGGAGGCAAATGTTTTCCTGCCTGTTACCGCACATCCCTGAGCAGGGCCTGACTCACGGCTGCCCCTGGGCACCTACGTGGTCCCCTTGTGCTGAGTCAAACTGGAGCCAGAACGGCTGCACAGATGGGATACAGCTCCTAAAGGGTCTCTCCCTCTGGAGGGATCACTGTTCATCTGGTCTTATTCGCATTCTGCCCCTCAACATCCTTTGCCCCAGCCTTGCAGCCCTGCCCAGCCTCTAGAAGAAATATTTAAATTTGTTGTGATCACAGCTACAGTTGGGCTTCTGCATTGATCTTGCATCTTGTTTTGGAGTGCAGGGAAGCCACGGCTTGCTCTGCACCACAGCTCAGTGTTAATGAAAATTTGCAACAGGCCTGTGCCAACCAAGGAGAGATCAAGATGAACAGTATAGTACTGCAAAGTGGAATATTTATCCATGCCCATGAAGTGACTCAGCCAAACTGGGGCACCCCAAATATAGTTTTACACTGGCTTCTTATACCCTTCATGTGTTCAGGTATAACATGATTTGACTAATCACAAACATCCATGATACTAATTACTAATCATAGTAAAAGTCTGCAAAGCAACTGTATTTCTGCAGCAAATTTCAACCTGCTGGAGTCACTTATATCCAGACAGTACTGGGATACCTCGGCAGATGATGCTGGGAGGGTTTCAGGGGCTGCACAGAAGTATCCTTTATTCTTCATGGACAGATCTAAGCCTCCAAGAAGCAAAGTTCCTATTTCCAGGGCTGGGCTGTCTTGTTTTACCTAAGCAAGAATACCAAAGTTTCCGGTAAAATTCCACTTCCTCGTCACACTGCAGTGCACTGATGTATGTATTAACACAGAATCACGGAATGTTGGGGGTTGGAAGGGCCCTCCAGAGATCCTCCAGTGCCATCCCCTGCCATAGCAGCGTCCCCCAGGGCAGCCCCACAGGAACGTGTCCAGGCTGGCTGGAAAGTCTCCAGAGCAGGAGACTCCACACCCTCTCTGGGCAGCCTGGGCCAGGGCTCCGGCACCCTCAAAGCAAAGAAGTTCCTCCTCATGTTTAGATGGAACTTCCTATTTTCATGTTGGTACCCATTACCTCTTGCACTGTCTCTGGGCACAGCTGAGAAAAAGACTCGACCTGCCGGCCACGCTCTTCTTGATGCAGCCCAGGATGCCATTGGCCTTCTTGGCCATGAGGGCACATTGCTGGCTCATGGTCATCCTCCTGCCCTCCAGCACCCCTAGGTTACTTATAACAAGGTTAATACACTTTCATACTATAAAGACTGATTAATATAATAGCTGAGGAATTTCCATAACATCAGTCCCTACATTATAGAATGTGCTGGGCCGGAAGGGACCTTAAAGCTCATCGAGCCCACCCCCTTGTACGGAAAAGCAGAGGTCAATGTTCACAAAGAAGACAGAGGAGTCTTAACT
>NW_009725085.1:0-1392 GCF_000703405.1 Apaloderma vittatum
GGGAGGGGGGCTGAGCTCCGGCCACAAGCGTGGGGTGGAGAGGGAGACTCTACTGGGGGGCCCAGGAGGGTGGGTTTTGCTCTGCTGAAAGAGGTCTCCACCCTGGGGCTCTCTCTGCTTCCCCGCATTGACCTGGGTGTAGAAGATCTTGGGAGAAAGCTGGTCCCGGGGCACAGAGGCAGCACCGGGAGAGATGGAACCGGGAGAGATGTAACCCCCGCTCCTCCCGTTTCCAGGCACCTCTGAAGGGGACAAGAAGACTGAGAAGAGCCCAACAGATGACAAGGTAGCCATCATCCTCCCCTTACACCCCAAAGGCCCCCAGCAGTGTGGGGAGGGGCTGCAGGGATCTCCCCGCTGGGCTATCGTCAGCCTCTCCGGGGCCCCGAATCCCTCTTGCTTTCCTCCTCGCCCAGAACAAGAAGCCACAGCCAGGGATTCGTGGTGGCTATCTGCAGTCTCACTATTTTGTGGCACTTTATCGCTTCAAAGCCCTCGAGAAAGACGACCTGGATTTCCCGTAAGTTCCTGTCCACGTAATAGGCACAGGGGTGACGAGGGGAAGGATATGGGGTGTCCCGTGGGAAGGGGGACAAGTCATCAACAGTGAGATTCTCATGGCCAGGAGGCTTCTATGACTGAACGAGCGCAGAAATTCCCGCCAGGCTACCTGTGGTTTGGCGTTTGCGGCTCTTCTGCCTGTCCCAGAGGGCTACACATTGAGCGGGGGCCCTGGTTCTCGCTGAGCCAGCTCTGTCTTGATGCTCTTCCACTGATTTCTTGTACTCGAGGCTGAGCTGCTCACGCACAGGACATGTCTGTCCCCGAGCCCATGGGCTGTGTGCATTCCTTGACCTCACCTGACTTAGGTCTCTACGAGCTGGTGCTGTGGGGAGATCGATTTTCCTTGCCAGTCTCAGGCTCTCCCACGGCAGGTGGTCCCTGCTCCCCTCTCACTGAGCCCTTCCTTCCCTTTGCAGTCCAGGGGAGAAGATCACCGTGGTCGATGACTCCAATGAGGAATGGTGGCGGGTAAGGCTGGTGTCCTACAAGCACAGAGGGGAGAGATGAGAGAGCTGAGCTGGGAGTGCAAACTGCACTCTAAGGGGGACACAGACCCCTAAGTCCGCTGTGTCCTCATGCCAACCCACAAGGTCTTTGTCATGGGGGGAGTCGTACACATTGGCTCCAACCCCCACCGGCTTCTTTCAGGGGAAGATCGGTGAAAAAATTGGCTACTTTCCTCCAAACTTCATCATCCGGGTGCGGGCAGGCGAGCGGGTGCACAAGGTGACACGCTCCTTCGTGGGCAACCGGGAGATCGGGCAGATCACGCTCAAAAAGGATCAGGTGAGACGGGACCACCCGGTCCCCGCCTGCGGTCCACCAGCC
>NW_009725086.1:0-334 GCF_000703405.1 Apaloderma vittatum
CCCCTCGTGTCCCCCCAAAGAGGGGATCGGAATAAAATAGCCGCAGTGTTTTCCAAGCCGCCTCCTTTGGAGCGGGCTCCCGCGTCGCCTGGCTCCTTCCCAAAGGAAACGGATCTGCCCGGCTAATGTTTCCCAACCTGATCACCAGGAATGCTGTTGGCTCCGTTTGCCGCCCGTTGCCTCAGTTTCCCTGCAGGGTTTCACTTTGCCGTTCTGCGCCGGTGGAGAAGCACCAGGAAGGGGTCGGCTGCTCTCGGCAGTGGGGGGGTTTAGGACCCAGAGCTCTGGGCCAGCTCCTTTGCGGGGGGCTGCTGGTTTCGGTGGAGATCCCAGT
>NW_009725086.1:356-588 GCF_000703405.1 Apaloderma vittatum
CGGCGTCTCCCCTGGGTGTTTGGGGTTGACTGGGCTGGAGGACCACGATTCGGGCAGCTCTGGGTTTAGGTCCCGGTGCTGCAACCTGTTCCGCTGGTGACATTGGGTGACAGTCACTTCACGCCTGATTCCTCGTTGCGCGTGAGCCCCTATAAAGGAACTTCACGGTGAGGAGAAAAAACACTCATTAAGGTCCCTTTTCCTCAGTGCTAACAAGGCTCAGGCCTTGTGG
>NW_009725087.1:0-815 GCF_000703405.1 Apaloderma vittatum
AGCTCATCCCGTCTCTGCCTGACCCACTTCTGTGCCCGAAGATGATGGTTCTCCATTGATGAAATATTAAATACATGAATGTTTTTTCTTCCAACAGGAGATGTCTCTGTCACTAGGACTGGGCTGGCGTCAGCGGGTGTGAGTGAATGTCAGCGCACGTGCTGTCCTGTTGCTGCTTTCATCGCAAAGTCGGACTTGGACATTGTATTTAAAGCTCTCTGAATATATTATCCTTTAAGGAAAAAAATTAAAGGAATAAATCTGTAAGACCATTGTTGCGTTGATGGTTTTTCTGTCGGTGCTGGGGAGAGGGTGGGGGGCGAAGGTGTTTTGCCCTCCCTCGTCGCCTGAGCCCAGAGCTCTGCCCCGCCCCGATCCCGCTGCCTCCTTGGCTCTCCCGGGTCACCTGCCCTCCTGCTCCCGGTGCTGTTGATTTCATCCGTGCTCATAGAAACAACCGAGTCCCGTTTGAAAGGTTTCAGCTTCCCTGATGAAAGGGGAAGAGGGGGGTGAGGACTTTCCTGCTGCCAAAGAGCAAAATCGCATCCGTGTTTCTGTAAGCCCCTGGCTGCTCTCGGCACGGGAGGTTTGCTTTAAATCTCTCCTGAGACAGAAGCAAGTTATTTCTGGATGCTGCACAGTTTTTCCTCTGAGCCAGAAACATTTTCGTATGTCAGGGAGGCACTGCCAGGCTGTGAGCCAAGAAAGTGTCACTCGCTAACGGATCCTCCTCCGGTAACCAGGGCGGCGGGGATGGAGGATCGCCCCAGGCTGTCGGTGCCTTTGCCTGGCACGGGGCTTCTCTGGCTTCCTCC
>NW_009725087.1:842-1077 GCF_000703405.1 Apaloderma vittatum
CCCGGGCCGGGTCACCCCCAGCCATCAGGACGCACCGAGTGACCCGCTGCCCTCGGGGCCAGGTTTGGCTTTCGCTGTGTGTGAGGACGGTGCCTTTGGAAACTCCTTGATCGCTCCTTCACCCCAAAACGTGTCTGAAACGTTTTCTGAAGGGGCTGCACGGTGGAAATGGTGGGGGGGAACAGCTGTCTTGGCCCTCACCTGCCATGGAGATCGAGACCCTGGCTGGAGGTGA
>NW_009725088.1:0-474 GCF_000703405.1 Apaloderma vittatum
AAAAAAAGAAGCCAGCTGAGATATCTGTTATCAACTATATCAACTATCACGTATTTAATATGAAAAATATCACATAAAGACAAAAATGAACCAGTGAGTGGGCTCAGGGATGGGCTCTGCTTCCTTAACCGACGCTACCTAATCTGTTTCCTGAGTTGTCTCCTTAGCTCACTCCCTTGGGCCCCCTTTATTTTTCATATGTAACAACCTATGAAGAACTCGATTGGTGTTCTGCTGTCAGTCAGTTTAAAAACACAGGGCTGCTCAGAGTCCCCGTAGGTGTGGGCTTTGTCATCTCCTCGGGTTTGCTGCGGTTGGTTTTAGGTTTGCGTTTTTTGCCTTTTTTTTGCCACAGCAGCCGGACAGCCACAATTAATTGAAAAAAAATCCCCAAACCCGCAAACATGTAACCCGTTAAGAGTAAACCATTAACAGAATTAAATCAAGTAGTGACAGTTCTGTTGAAATCAGACG
>NW_009725089.1:0-3864 GCF_000703405.1 Apaloderma vittatum
AACTGCACCAGCTCTGCTGGCGTCCCCCCTGGTGGCATCCGTGCCAGAGCCCTCCCACCTGCCCCAGCCCGTGTCTGATGCCCAGTCAGGTCGCTTTTCAAATCTGTCCCAGCTTTCCCTTGGAGGTCTCTGAAGAGACACATGGGACTTGGAGCCACCGAACCCTCCTTTGTGGAGGGGAGAGTCCGGTCTGGGTCCAGCATCACCCAGCACCGCTTTGCCCTGAGAGCAGATCCCGCGGGTTCAGCCTGCTCTAAAGCAAAGCTGAGGGTTGGCTTCTGCTCTTTTCTGCTTCCAGGCAAGACCCTGACTCCTTTATTCAGGCAAAAACTCACACTGAGAATTTCGTTTGAGTCGAGCCTGGGAATTTGGCCCTAGAGGCTTAAATAATTCTTTCTACATGGTACACGCAGAGAACAAAAAAAAAAAACCAGCCAAAAAAACAAGCAGACCAGAAACAGCAATATAAGAGGAACAATTTCCTTCACCACTAATTTTCTCTCGGTTAATTAGCCAGAATGTGGGGTCACTGATTATAATGTTCTCGACATCTCTCCAAACCCACACGTCCCAGCTGGGGACAGCGAGTGACCGGGCAGGGCTCAGCCTCTGCAGGACCCCCTGGCTGCAGGACATCGTGCCTGGGGAGCCTGCGTGATTGCCCGGGGCCGGGCTCCGGCAGCTGCCCTGTCCTTACCTCCTTTCTGGGTAAATCCAGGACTCTGAGATGATATTTTTTTCTCCGAGCCTTGATCTGGGTCTGCTCATTCTGAAACTCGGCGCTGACTGCAAAGGAGGAGAAAGGAGCCAGACCTGGGGGCTGCTGAGATGGGAGTTTTCATCAGGGCTAAAATATAGAGCTGGAATATGGAGAATGTGGTGGGTCCAACCAGGGAGCTTCTCCCCGCTCCCCTAATGCTGTGGTCTGACCGAGGGACAAGCCGGGCATCTTCATTCCCCCCGAGGACACGCACAGCCATGTCCTTGGCACCGTCCAGCAGCAAACCCGCAGGAGCGAGTCCCTGGGATGGGTCGGAACACGCCCGTTTCTCCAGAGAAGTTGAAGCTTTTCCAATTTATAGCTCCATTGCCTCTTAAAAAAAAAAGTAAATCCTGATTTTTTTATTTTTCCCAGAGTCTTAACCACCAAAAAGACAAGGATGTTTTGAGATGCTGCTTTTCCTTAGGGCATCGAGGGACTTTGGGGGTTTGGTGAAAGGCTTGGGGTTCCGCCAAATATGGGAAATGTCAACAGAATATATATTTTTCTCTCCAAGCACTCACTGAAAAGCTTCTCTTTCATTAGTCACGGTGATTTCCAGCCTCCTCCTGTTCACCTGCTTTTGCCGTGGGACTCCGATGGGTTTCCTTGTGAGCCACCCTGGGCTTACTCACCAGCGTCCCCCGGAGCCACAAACTGCATCTTGAGCTCGATCTGACATAGGGCTTTGCTTTTGGGTGAATATAAACCCAGGGAGGGGGGTAGATTGTTAAATCCCTACCCCCTTGGCTACTGCCCGCTGCCGAGGAGCCCTCTTTGCGAGCGCCGCAGATTTTCCTTCCGTCAGTCCCCACGACCTGGGCACCGAAGGGATTTTCTGCCGCCAGCGACGCCAAGCGCTCACAGGCAAGGGCTGAAGGTGCCGTGGGCTGCCGGCTCAAGCCCTTCCTGCCGGCTCTTGAAACGCTCAGCAATTTTGTTCCACTCCTGGAATTTAAACAGCGTTTTGCCCGTTAAAGAAAGATGACTTGTCACTGCAACAAGTGACAGAAGGGGCTCTTCTGCCCAGGAGCTCGGCTCTTCCTCCCAGCCAGACCAGATCACCTCTTGGGTTTTGCCGCTCTTATACCCCCAGAGCAGCCCAGCATCAGCAGAATTTTTGGATCCCAAAGTTGATAAAGTTTCTCCTTTAGAGACCTGTAGAATACGGTTCACAAACAAATTAATCGGGTTTATTGGATGCAGTTCTCCCCTGAGAGGCCAGCGTTCAATGATCCAGCTGCATCCAGCCACTACCAACTGCCTTGTTGTGTTGTTAAAAGTTGCAAACTCTTAATGGGTCTCACTACAGGGGGAAAAAAATAAAACACAAACAGCTTCTGAAATGAAGAGCCTGCGATAGGAAAGGGAAAAAACATTCTGCAAGAAAGAGTCCCCTGGAAATCATGGAGGAAACCTGAGCCAGATCCTAACGGGGCTTGTTGTAAGGCTCTCCCTTAGTGGAAAATCAATTTCCAAATAGTTCCCCAAAAAAATAACAACCCAAACCATTATTGTTTGTTATTTAAATGCACAATAAATTCAGCTCCTCTAAAAATACCCCAAGCTTGAACCGGCATTTCCCATTATTTGACTGCTCAGCTCACCACACAATAAATTCAAGTCACCCTTTTGATCCGCTCCACCCAGAAAGAGGCGATTTGGCACCGTTGGTGCAAGAGGCAGCCGAGGCAGGGAAGGGACAGGAGGGAAAAGGCGTCGAGTTAAAGACAAGCAACATCCCAGCCCGACGCCGACCCGCTGCCAAAGTCCAAGCGACGGAGTTTCACGTGAACAGAAAGAAAAGAAACGTAACTGGGGTGGGGGTTTAACGCTTTTTGGAGCTCCCTGAAGGATTTTCAGGGTTTGCACCAGCAGATGAGATGCTTTGGCGGAGCCGCCTCCTCGCGGAGATTTGCCAGTGCCCGTCGAAAGGACGGGGAACCATCCCGGGCTGTGACCTGTCACCATCCCTGACACAACGGGGTCCAGCTCCGCGCCAGCCCCCTGCCATCAGGGTGATGGGAAGCCAATGAGGGTTAAAAAGCCTCTTTAACTGGCGCTCTTGTCAAATTAGCAGGGCAAGGCGCCGAGGCTGGGGCTAATGAATGGAATAATTGATTAAATATGTCATATTTCTGCCTCGCAGCTTCACACCTTCCCCAAAGGTTTCCAGATGGGGCATAATTATCCCCCCACACTGGCTTCGCACTCCGGGGCACAAGGGGAGGACCAGTGACATGGGGAATTCAGACAGCAGAAAATTGCTCCCACAATTAATCCCAGGCACTTAATAAAGAATAGCAGGGGTGGGGGGAGCAGAGACCCTCTCAGGTGCCTTCGGGAGCAGCTGGTGACACTGGTGTAAAGCCTCGGTGGTGTAGAAAAGCTGGCACAGGTTTCGCTTCTCACTGGATGAGATTCCACGAAGGGGAACTTTCCCCTCACCTTTGCTTCCTCCTTCGTCTGTCCCAGTAGGCACCAAGGGCTAAAATGGTGTAAATCAGGGGGGCTCTGTACCTTTTGGTGCATTTACATCAGGGGCTTTTTATTCCTTTCATTTCCAGACGGCTTGAGAATCAAACCCAGACCAGTCTTACCCCCTGGAAACTGTTTTACGTTCTAAAAATATTTGCTTTATTGAGGGGGGGATGAAGCAGGGACTGGGGGGGGGATGTGGAACAATGACTTGTTTTAAGAATTTAACATCTCTATGATTTCATCTCAACTCGAATCGGCGATGAAGCAGGGCGCAGATCCCTGCTCTGCCCGCAGCCGTGTTGTTGGGGAAATGCTGATTTACACCTTGCATGGCACCAGCCTGACCAGCACCCACTGCAGAGCCTCTGAGTGCTGCAAAGCAAGAACAGCCCCCCAAGCCCAGGTCCAGGGAGCTGGGGGGGCTTTGAGTAGCCTGAGCCTGGCCACCCCAATGACCTTGGGGACAAGCCATTTTTTACGGAAAAATCCTTTTCAGATCCCTCCCGGATGTGCTGGAGCTCTGCAAAGGTAAAGGGGTGGAAAAAATACTAATGTCAGGGACCCTCCTGTGACCACCATGGTTCTGTCACCTCCTGAGAGTGTGTGTCCTCTGAGTCACCTCC
>NW_009725089.1:3917-4227 GCF_000703405.1 Apaloderma vittatum
CTCATGCCGTGATTCAGCAGGGGAGCAGGTCCTGGGTGCTTCAGAGGTGTCTGACACCATCCAGGGGACGAAACTCGCTCCCGTTCATGTTGGTGCTCCCCTACAGAGCAGGATGAGACCCTGGGAAAGGAGGGGACGTGGAGCACAGCCTTGCCCCTGCTCCAGCCGCCTTCCAGAGGATGCTCCCATTAAGGGTCACTTCCAACCCAACCTCTTCTACGACTTTATGCTCCCAAACGGCCGCTCATCCTCCCTGTTCCCTCCTCCCGGGGTGGCTTTTGCTCCAGCCAACAAGCCAAAAAAAGCCTGA
>NW_009725090.1:0-5274 GCF_000703405.1 Apaloderma vittatum
TTTCTGCCTTTCTTGTAGATGGGTGTCACATCTGCTAACCTCCAGTCCATTGGGACCTTCTCAGTTATCCAGGACTTCAGATAAATAATGGAAAGTTGCTTGGCAAGCAAATATGCACGCTCTTTCAGCACCCTAAGGTGTAACCCATCCGGTCCCATAGATTTGTGTGCATCCAAGTGGCATAGAAGGTCACTGATGATCTCCTCTTTAATCATGATGACCTCATCCTGTTCTTCCTCCCTGTGTCCCAGCTTATGAGGCTGGATGTCCAGGGGATAGCTTGTTCCACTGCTGAAGACTGAAGCAAAGTAGGTGTTAAGCAACTCTACCTTTTCTTCATCCTTTGTTACTAAGTTTCCCTCTGCATCCAATAAAGGATGGAGATTTTCCCTAATTCTCCTTTTGTTGTTGATGAATTTATAGAAACATTTTTATTATCCTTAACAAGCGTAGCAAAGTTGAGCTCTAGCTGCGCTTTGGCCCTCCTAATCTTCTCCCTGCATTGCTTAACTACATCTTTATAGCCTACATGAGAGACCTGTCCTCTCTTCCAACAGTCATAGACTCTCCTTTTGTTCTTGAGGTCCAGCCAAAGGTCCCTATTTAGCCAGGCCAGTCTCTTTCCCCGCCTGCTCGTTTTTCGACAGGTAGGGACGAAAACACGGAAGCATTTGCATCAATAACAATTTTTATAAAACTGTTTATCATTGGAGCTGAGCAGCTTTCTCATTTGTCTGTGGTTGAGAGTTGTAAAAAGTTCTTCTCTCCTGAGAGAGGGAAATGACACCAGGTCATTACTGCTCTTCACAGAAATGCTGTGGGGAAGTACTTGCACTTAATGTTTCTTGACTTAAGCTATAAAAATAGTTTTATAGAAATAGGTATTCTTGTCATGTATTTCTAGTAAATTAAAAACCCAGAAAAATGCTAGAAAATAGAAACTGCAAGTCTACAGTGAATACTTCAGTGTGTCCTTAGTTATCATTCTTTATGACCTGAGGTAATCTGAGTGAATTTCAGAGGAGGGTATATGAAATGAGAAGAATAAAGGTCTGTTCTTGGAAGCTGCTATTCATCAATCAATTAACTCAGGAAATTTAAAAAAATTCTAATCTTCCTGCTTCAGCTATATTGAATTAAACTGTGACACCCAGGCAGTTGAATTTTCTCCTTGAAATATATACTTTGATACAGTATTTGAACATCCATCTGCTTTCTGAGGTGAGCAGATGTGGCCACTTCAGTGCAAAGTAAGAAAGCGTACTCTCTCTCTCTTCCTGGAAAAATCCAATATGTCCCTACATATGTATTTCTTTTTAAGTAAGACTGAATATAGTTGGATGAATGAAAATTAACTGAGTTCTTAAAGGTAGTATTTGTTTTGTAATCAATGCCATATCTTATGTTTGTTGCTGTTTGTTTAATTTTTAAATGTGGAATGAATCTTTCATTGCTGGTTTACTCTAAATAATATGATACTTTAAGCACAAGGTCTGAACTGCCTTTTCTTTCTCAGATTTGCCTAAATTATTACAGAATGTTTCTAGTTAACACAGGAGTTATTGACTAAAGAGCACTCCACAGTGGATACAACATTTTAATGGTCATGTTTTAATGTCCTATCAAAATATTGTGATATATTTTGCCATGTTTAGCTGCTTGAGTCAAAAACTATAGGAAGAGCTTAGAGTTTTAGTAGCTCATGTATTTTAGAACATCTTGATATATATTTGAATTTAAAGGTAGTAATGTTTAAATATTTAAGCTAAATTGACAATGCCATCATAGTCTATGATCAAAGAGTAAATCTGAATATTTAAAATGTTTCTTCTGTCAGCATAATACACTGCTTTATTAGGCATAGACTTTTCAGACATCCTAGATGGGTGACATAGTCCAAGCGAGATAAGTTGTAGAAGAGCAATGGTGGATGTAAGGAAAGCTCATCAATACTCAAAAAGAATAATTTTATCTGCATATGCCTCTGTTGTATGTGCAACATGAGCACAAAGTTTTGAAGATTTGCTTTCCTAGTAAATACATGATCTTACCAGAGCTAATAATGAAAATTCTCTTTTTTTTTTTTTTGAGAGGAATTCTGTCTTGCTTCAGAGGGTACCAAAATATAAAGCGAAGCTGGAAAAGACAAGTTTATTGGAGTAACAGCTGCCACTGCTACTGATAAGTGCTCAGACTTCTCTAGCTGCTGTTAAATCATGTACGATTCCTTAGGCTGGGAAAGTAAATAAAGAAAACTGAACACAGCAGTCTATGTGAAACCAGAAAGAGGAACATAGGTTGGAGGGAGATCTGGAAGACCACACATAAGCTAATCAGCATGCACATCACTTTGGTGTTAATTGTGGTCTCAGCATCTGTGTAAATAGTTTGCTTCTTAAAAAACAAGGTTAGTGTTATAAACATGGAGTCTTCTTGTATTATTTTCCAGTACATGATGCAGAAACATGTCAGCAGCAATAATTCCAGAGAGATACACCTCCCCCTTAAATATGATTAACTAGAAAATAAAGCTAGGAGTAAAGTAAACAGATGGCCTGGAGGGGCTTTTGAAAATGTGATGGTGGATTTCCAGACAAAATAACCTGCATAAATAAGGAAGTGCTTAAAAAGTAATGGAGTATATGCACAGAGGAATAAAGGTGGGAAAATGACAATAAAGGTTTTTTTACTATCCTTTTAGGAAAAGATGGAGGAGAAGTGAATAAGATGCTATTGTGCCTGAAACACTGGAAAGACTGATGAAAGTACTCAATGAGTAACGTGACCTCCCAGAAAGAGATCATGGACAAGAGGCTGTTGTGTTAGTGTTGATATTTTCTTGTTAAAACCAAGAAGAAGAGAAATAATTATATCAAGAGCTGGGAACTCTTGTAGCCCAATGAAACTCTGGAAACATTAAAAGTTCCTTGTTAATGACAGATTTGTGTGTTGCAGACAAGTTTCTCACAGGAAAGACAGTCAGGAGACATACATCCAGCACAGCAACATATCTTCCAATAACCAAGTCTGCTACACTATCAAGGGAAGGTATGAAAGCGATAGTGGACACTAGAAAAAAACACCACAACAAACTAAAACAATCTAGGCTCAAATTGAAGGAAACCAGGAAGTAGGAGACATCAAGACTGATACTATGACCTAGAGCAGAAAACAGAAAGCAGTATGAAAAGCAGGAAAAAACCATGCCCCAGTTTGTGGGCAGGTATGTGTATAAGAAATATTTCTTATCCCCAAACTGAAATTACCATAGGAGCAGTAAACAGCAGTGTGGGTAATGAAGGAAGCCTGTAGAAGAGATATTTGCCACATGTGAGCCATTCCAAAACTAATATATATATACATATATTCATGTAAAAAAATATTTAAAGCTATGTTATTAGACTGGCAACCAATTGAATTCCAACTGCCTTATATGCCAGCTGATAAATGAGACTGATCTTATAGTCATAGAATACCAAGTTGAAAGGGACATCAAGGGTCATCTGGTTCAGCCTTTCTTGGGAAAAGAATGGCCTAGACAAGAAGTCCCAACACCCTGTCCAGCTGAATCTTAAGTGTCTAATGTTGAGGAATTCACCACTTCCCTGGGGAGATTATTCCAGTGGTTGATTGCCCTTGTGAAAAATTTCCTCTGGTGTCTAACTGAAATCTCCCTGGGAGTAACTTGTACCCATTACCCCTTATCTTTTCCATGTGACTCCTTGTAAAAAGGGAGTCTTCATCTTCTTTTAGCCATCCTTCAAATACTAAAATGTGATGATAAGGTTTCCCCTAAGCCTCCCTCTCAAGGCTGAGCAAACACAATTCTTTCAGCCCTTCCTCATCTGTCAGGCTTTCCAGTCCTCTGGTAATTTTTGTGGCCCTTCTCTGGACCTTTTCCAACCTGACATATTTTTTTATAGTGAGGACCAAAACTGAACACAGTAATCCAGGAGTGGCCTGAAGAGTGCTGAGTAGAGTGGAACAATGACTTCTTCATCTCTGCTGGTGATGCCCTGGTTGGTGCAGCCCAGCATCCCATTGGCTTTCTTTGCTGCTGCAGCAGCTGTTCCCTTATATTGAGGCTGTTGTCCACCAAGTCCCTTTCCATAGAGCTGCTCTCCCAGCCTATGCTGCACTCTTGGATTATGTTTTCCCAGATGCAAGACCTTACACCTGTCCTTGTTTAACTTAATGAGGTTCTTGTTTGCCCATTCTTCTGGCATGTCCAGGTCTTTCTGCAGAGTGTTTACTTCCTCAGTCAGTTTGGTATCGTCATCAGACTTCACCAGGGATCACATTTGATCCTATCATCCAGATCGCTTATGAAGATATTAAACAGAGTCGGGCCCAGTATTGATGGGGGACCCCACATGTGACAGGCTGCTGGTTTCAAAAGGAGCTATTTACCAGCACCCTTTGGGTGCAGCCAGTGAGCCAGTTCCTCACCCATTGCACAGACCACTTGTCTAGACTATAATGCATCAGTTTCTCTAGGAGGAGGCTGTTGAGAACCATATCAAAAGCCTTGGGGAAATCCAGTAGACAATGTCCACCACTTGCCCCACAAGAACTGAGCAGGTTACTTTGTCGTAGAAGGCGATAAGGTTCATCAAAGACTATTTGCCCTTGGTAAATCTGCCAAGGATAAGTAGTTAAAGAAGGGTGTCTACCAAGTGATGGAAGACAGTAAAACCTTTCTGAAGCCAGTGGGCTGAATACATACTGTCCATAAGAACCCTTTCTTCCGCCCAAATATGTTATTTCTTAGAATTTCCAGGAGTCCAAATGCAGGTGTACCTTCCACTGTTGAACAGCAATGAAGTCTTTAACGGGAAAAAGAAATTAAAACTGTCCAGCAGCATCCAAATAGGTGACTGATAATATATTTCAAAGAAAAGGACATCTCAGTGCAAAGTTATTTTAGAGGTATTTTCCCAGGTTTGCTATGTGAGACAATGACATGGTTTTAAATAGCTAAGAGGGGGAAGCTCAGCAAGCTTGAAACCCTTGATTTCAGAAGAGCTGACTTTCACCGCTTCTGGAACCTCCTCGATAGAGTGCCATGAGATAAAGCCCTGGAGGGACTGGGAGCCCAAGAAAGCTGGTTGACCTTCAAGGATCATCTCCTCCAAGCTCAAAGGCATTGCATCCCTAGAAGGAAGAAGTCACACAAAAAGACCAGGAGACCTATATGGATAAATAAAGAACTCCTGGCAAAAATCAAATACAAAAGGGGAGTGCACAAAGTGTGGAAGCAGGGATTGGTAACCT
>NW_009725091.1:0-788 GCF_000703405.1 Apaloderma vittatum
GTCTCCCTATCTATTCTGGTCCTTAATCACACACTTCTAACAAAGATAAAGGCACCTCATTTCCCCACCTTGCTTTTAGCTAAAGTAAGATAACTCTGCAGGTTAGTACCAGGAACCTTAATATGTGGCTTTGGTTAGACAGTCTGACACAACCAACATAAGCTTCATTGTTAGTCACACACAGAGGATACATATCAGTACAACAGGTAACACTGAAAACAGTTACATTTTCCCAGAATTGCTTTGCCATCAGCATAACGACCTTCAATCGTCCCACCATGGCTTCACCCATCGGCTTGGAACCCATCGTGGGCCTTCCTCTGTTAAAACACAAGCATAACCTCGACCAGTTATTTTTGCTTCTGCTGGACCCTTCCATTCCCCAGTTTTCACATCCCAGTATTACACTTCTACCGAATGGCCTTGTTGCAGTCCTGACTGCAACGACATACAATGCGTCACAATTGGAGGAGACTCTCGCTTTTCTGTTAATCTTAAATAGTTCAGCACATAAATCACTTTTGCAAGATGTTCCAAAGGGGATACCAAATCTCCCCCGTTTTGTTTTTGCAAAAGTGATTTCAGGGTCATGTGCGCTCTTTCGACAAGAACTTGTCCTGTGGGAGAATGAGGATATACAGTACGTTAGGCCTTGGCAAGTCTTTCTGGTTTTCCTTCTGAAATCTCAGATGAGGAGTTAACATATCAAAGCGGGATACATTCAGAAAATTTAACACATACGTCGCTTTAGGGATACATTCAGAAAATTTAACACATACGTCGCTTTA
>NW_009725092.1:0-213 GCF_000703405.1 Apaloderma vittatum
AAAAAAAAAAACCCCAAACCCAACCCAACCCATTACAGCCATCCAGGAGCACCCATGGGTGCCCCCACACGTGTCACAAGCACCCACCTTGTAGTTGTTGGAAAGCTTGTTGGCCTCCACAGCGTTTTCGGCCGTCAGGGTGGTTTTCACCCCGCAGCTCTCGCAGACCTCCTCCGAGGGCTGTTGGCAGCAGCACGGGGTGGACGCACCTGC
>NW_009725093.1:0-11180 GCF_000703405.1 Apaloderma vittatum
GGAAGGAAGGAAGGGAGGAAGGAAGGAAGGATTAATCTGGGTACCTGACAGATAACAGGAAGTTTGGTTCTGATTACTGCCATTTTCTCAGTGCAGTTCCCTCCTGCAGCTGCAGCCCAGCATGAAGACCGGCTGGGGCCACCTCTCACCCATTCCCAAAGCTGACAAGGTACAAAGCCAGGCTCTTCGGGCACCTCTCTCTCTGATATCAATACAAGTTTCTGTTTCCTTGGTAGTTGTAATAATGAGAAATCACACACTCGACTGGTCTTGCAGGGCTATGTCAGAAAAGCGACAGGTATTGCTACGGAGGCAGCACAGAAAAGGAGCAGGGGCTAAAGCATTGCCTGTGAAGGGGACGTGAGGCTGCAAGAATTTGTTCCTAATTTGGGCACTACAGACAAAATGTTGGCTTGTGTGCACAATGACACCTGTGCACATAATTCTTCTATATACAAACAAATCGCAAGCAAAAGGCCTCCAGCACTTCCCCTCGTGTGCTGCGCGTCAGGGAAGGGGCTCGGGTGTCGGGAAAATAACGTGTTCAGAGTTAAAATATATTCTGCCTTCATTTGCTTCAAAGACGTGTGAGAAAAACAGTAGCTGTGTTACATGATTTTTCCCTTTAGAAACCATTTTCCAACCAAAATGCCCAAAACAGAATAAAAAAGTGCTCCTCTTGTATAAAGGCAAGAAGGACAAATGTGAGACAGCCCGAAAGTTATGGCACCGAGAGACAAGGCTATTTCCATGTTTGTAATGCAAGGCTTCTATTCTTTTCTAGTATTTTTTATTAAGCCAGGTCAAAATTATAATGGAAGATTATTTTTTTTTAAGACAAATCAAGTCTTTCAATTTATTGCAGTTGTATAGGGCTTATCCCAAAGCTTGACCTTCCCTACGGAGCTCGGTGACCCTCCCGGGGCTGCCCCCGGTGCCTCAGGAGCCCAGAGCAGCAGTCACGGACGCTCCCACAGTTGTGAAGTTAAATACAAGAAATAATAAGATACAGACACTTTTGTCTTATTTGCTAAAAACGTATCGTATTTCAACACAGTATAAGCAGGCGGGTACATTCTGCCCAGAAGAACTCAGACGTAATTACAGATGGCAAAGATCACAAATAAATGAGGATCCAGCTCGAGTCCTTAACACAACTCTCCCGCTTCACAGCGCAGCAGGTTGGGACCTCATTTTCCTCTTTCTGTGATTACAAATAAATCCCCTTTTAAAAGACTGCTGGATCGGGTTTTGTTCTTATCTTTTAATCATCCTTTTAATCTTCCCAAGTACCTTGGAGCCTCTTTGCCACAGAGCTGTGAGACACGCACGGACAAAGAGACCACAAAAGCCACAGGAGCGGCGACACGGCAACTTCACACACAAAGGGAGAGCACGGCCCAATCTGCCATCTGGGTCCTCAGCTGCAGAGCAGATTTGCATTGTTGTGTCTGGGTTTTTGTGTAAAGGACAGGCCCCCAGATACAAATAACTCTTCTTCTTCCATTTCTCCCACTGAATTTCATAGAATCACAGAATGTTGGACGGGACCTCTAGAGCTCACCCAGTGCCACCCCCTGCCAGAGCAGGGTCACCCAGCGCAGCCCCACAGGAACGTGTCCAGGTAGATTGGAAAGTCTCCAGAGCGGGAGACTCCACACTCTCTCTGGGCAGCCTGGGCCAGGGCTCCAGCATCCGCACAGCCAAGAACTTTCTCCTCATGTTGAGGTGGAGCTTCCTATGTTCTGTCTTAAACCATTATTTCTTGTTCTATTGCTGGGCACCACTAAGAAGAGATTGTCCCCTTCCCCTTGACCCCCACCCCTCAGATATTTCTATACGTTAATAAGGTCCCCTCTCAGCCGTCTCCTTTCAAGGCCAAACAGCCCCAGTTCTCTCAGTCTCTCTTCACAGCAGAGATGTTCAGTCCCTTAATCACCCTCGTAGCTCTCCCTTGCACTCTCTCCAGTAGGTCCCTGTCTCTCTGGAACTGGGGAGCCCCAAACTGGACACAATTTCTGCTTAGCATCTATAACAACACCTCCAGAGCTCAGCCGTGCGAGCCCCGATTGGCCGAAAAAGCTAAGTAAGAGCAAGGTGAGGGGAGAAGAAGACAAGAAAATAGCACCAGAGCCACCTGCAGTGGCACTCAGCTACGCGTGGCTCTGCAGCTCGCTGGGCCCAACCGCTGCAAGGCAAACGTTACAGGCTCGGCTCAAGGAAGGAAATCATTTCCCAAATTTACCAGCAAATCCCATCGCAGGAGTTACATGTTGGCTGAGATCCCCAGTGCTGCTCACGGTACAAAGGTGAGCCTGTCCTTGGGACTCATTTAGCATTAATATTTGAAGACTATGTGGATTTGGTGAAATAGTCCCCGTGATGCTGTCAGATCCTCTCCACTTGGTGTTTCTGAGAAGACAGTCCTATTTGCTCATGAATTTGTGATGTGACGGAATTATAAAACGGGACATCTAGAAGGTCTGAAGACCTCTCCCTTTGAAACATAACTGAGTGTAGGAGCAAGCACCTCTCTGGTTCCTGTTGCTTCTTACTGGGCTGACAAGAGATGGAGAATATAACACAGCACCGTGCCTGGACGGAGCAGTGAGTCTAAGCGCAGCGTCCCAGGACAGCCATCGTCAGAAACCATCATTCTCACCACTTGCGTTTTTATTTCCCTCATCAGCGAAATACAGAGAGATTAGAGATATTTCTCATCAAAGAGTATTGCTGAACATCGAGAATGCGTGAAAGTAAGCAAAAACAACAGCTTACGCTGTTCCAAGAGCTATGTTTTTCTGAGAGGTCAGAGCTAGATCCTAAATCTGTGCTAGGAATTACTTCGCTTTGCGGTATTAAAAGTAAACAGAGATGACAGAATTTGCACATTCAAGTGAAACCAGACTGTGCAAGCAAACGTGCTCTGCATCCAGCAGCGTGGGCTACTGGAAGGGAAAACACAGCTTCCTGCACAGACCTGCTGTAGAAAAAGACCAGGAGTGGGTAATTACCACCAGTGAGACAGAAGCCCACGTACTTTTATTTTTATAAACCTCTAGGGGAAATGAAAGCCTTTGTAAAACTGGAAGAAATCTGAAACCCAGGCGACACATCTCTTTGGTCTAAAGTTACCATCAAAATGCCCTCTGTTAGGATTAAAAGCCACCGGCCAGTTTTTCCAGGGACTTCACTGTGCTGGCGGCTTGGAGGTGCTCTGTGGAATGAGCACCATCTCTGAACGGGGATAATCAAACAATTTCTGGGCTTACTGTCTGCGTCCTTTTCAACGCCCTTTGCAAAAAAACCCCAGATGTCAGCACTTAGTTATGACACGAGAACTATTATGCTGACAGGTGACACAGAATAGGGAGCAATTTTGATATCCAAAAAGCATCTAAATGGAGCACATTGTCTGAGAGCCATCTCCTCCAGCTGTCGCGTGCCGATGCCACATGTGGTTTACATCGACTACTGAAAAAGCTTGAGGGATTGCAGGCAAAACCAGAGCTTTTCACTAAGAGATGTGCAATACAGCGAACGCTAGCAGGGCTGAGGCTGACGGTGCCCTGACTTAGATATTTGTCACCAAGTTACAGAACACAAACAACAGCTTTGGCTTCTTTTCTTACCAGCTCTTCAGTTTGGCAAACACAAAGCAGCTTTGCCAAGTGAGACGACAATTTTCACCATTTTTTGTCCAGGCTGCTTCTTTCTTCCCCAGGACAAACTACATCCCCAGGCTGGGATGGGATAATCACTATATTTGCTCTCTCCTGAGCTGGTATCAAGATGTTTATCTTCCATATCTTGAGCCTTACCAAGAGGGAAAAGCTTCACGTCATTTAACTCAGGTTACAAAACAGCTACAGAACCGCGCTACAGAGCAGGGGCCAGATCTGCATTCAGAGGGGCAGTCAGGAAAAAAAATATTCAAGTATTTAACACTTGCACATGACATTCTGCAAATCGAAACATTTTTCCAATCATAAAGTGGAATATTTCACAAAAAAGTCAAGCGCTTTCTCCCTCTCCTTGCCAGGAGATATCAACGTTTTTTCTAGAGAAAAATCAGCTTGCTACAACAATGGTAAAAAGGGATCTTTTTTTGTTTTTTTTTAAATGACCATCAGCCCTGTACCTGCACAACAGCCCTTTGGTTGCCACTTTGAGAGAAAAATGAAGTGTGAAGCATTTATCCCATAAGGATTCAGTTTTCCGAGACAAATTCAGCATTTAATTGCTTTTAGCGTGGAGCAATTTCACCTGAGAAGTTTTTGGCTTTTTTTTCTTTTCTTTCTCCCTTCTCCAGACTGCTCTTAGCCCACCATGGTTTATTCACAGGGCTGTGAAATACAAGCAGGATTTTTAGAGAGGTTTTTAGGAGGGCTGAGGTCAGATGGGTACTTGCCTCGGGGATGTGCCGAGTCACTGTCCATGGATGGTCTTTCCTCCTCTGTATCTTTCCATGACTTGAAGTCTGTTTTGTAAGAAAATAAGTTTATTCTAAACATTTTTGAGCAAGCCCAGGTAAAATGAGGACTGTTCCTGTGCTCTGTGATGAGCTGGGGGGTTCTTCTGCTGTGGATTCTGGTCCCACTATTCATACTCTATGATAAAGTCTCTGAGGCTCCAAGATGCCAGGACCAGTAATTAAACCCCACGTGACGAAACAGCATCTGGCTGAAGACAGGTCTGAAGGCCACCGATAGCTGTGAGGTGACGGATCAAGAGGTGGTGGCTCTTTTTTCCAGGTTCCCAAGGCTAATTCTACACGAAAAGGTACACGCTAACAGGCTTTCTGGGGCGTCTGCTCTCCGCAGGCGGACACGTGAGGAGACACTGTCCAAACAACCTCCACTGCAAATATTTTGGGGAAGGTGGACTCCACTGAGGGGCACGGGGGCCAGGAGCAGCAGCCATCACTCATCCTCTCATGTCACATCCCGAGCGTGGCGCACAACGTTTGATATGCTGGCAAAGACAGAGCTGCCTCGTCGCTTCGGATTAGCAAAGTCATCAGATTCGTTTAGAAAGTAATCGAGAATATCTAATTTTAATTAGATGCTGCTTTGCTATCGTTGAGCTAAATGAGATTACTTCTTTCTAGAGATATTTTTATTGAATTGAAACTCCAATTATAGTGTCCCCGTGTAGCAAGGTTTTATGGTATCGTAAACCAATACCCCTGCAGCTGATAGCCCACTGCGACCAATGCCCCGCCAGCCAACTAACGAAGTAGTATGAACTGCATTTTGTTATAGCCCTGAGCACTCTTCAAGCAGAGTAGGGTTGTGCTGCGTGCCACATGAGGATGAAAGGAAATGACCTCAAGTTGCACCAGAGGAGGTTTAGATTGGATATCGGGAAAAATTTCTTTACTGAAAGCGCGGTGAAGCATCAGAACAGGCTGCCCAGGACAGTGGTGGAGCCGCCAGCTCCGGAGGTGTTCAAAAAGTGTGCAGCCGTGGCGCTTGGGGACATGGCTTAGTGGTCATGGGGGTGTCGGGTTGCTGGCTGGACTGGATCTTAGAGGTCTTTTCCAACCTTAACGATTCTGTGATTCGATGTGCCACCTGCAGCCCGTCGCACCCTGCACATGAGTAGAGGGGCTCCCACCACCCCAAGGGGCTCTCCCAGCTCCTGGACACAATCCTGCAGCAGAAGGTGTCACAAAGAGGCTCTTGGTATCTCCTTCTCCCCTGCTCAGGCTGTAGGCCACACGAGGCCAGTCCCCCGGCATCGCCAGGGCACCTCCTCCACTCTCTCAAAATACGCCACATGCTAAATTCAAATGCATGGATTTGGTTCTGGAAATACTTAAAACTGTCCGGTTTGTTACTGGGTGCATTTTATAAGTTAGTCACCTAGAAAAAAAAACAGGTGGAAATAAGGAAAAAGTAGTGGAATATTGTGCCTTCGAATGCAGAAATACTGAGCACTGCATTGAGCAGCCTCATGCCATCACCAGTGGGGTTTGCTCACTCGCCTGCTAACAGCTTCAATCTCAAACTCATTTCCAGGTCCATTTTCTTCTTGTTTTTGGAAGGAGAAAGGATGCCCTCTCAAGCATCATTGTACCGGCACGAAATCCGGCCTGCTACAGAAGAAGAACTTTTCGAGCTGTTCGTGCTGAAGTAGCATTCATTAATTTATAACACCACCATCTAGCGCACTGAGAAAGCAGGGTAATGTCTGCCTGATTAATTGAAATAATTGAATTTCTCCTCTCTGCAGAAATATGAGCAAAACATATTGCATCTGTGCCTGCTCAGCCCTCTGCCAAAAGCTCACATGCCCATGGATCTCACCGTAGGGAATCACAGAATCATAGAACAATTCAGGTTGGAAAAGACCCTTGGGATCATTGAGTCCAACCACTGACCCTACACTACAAGTTCACCCCTAAACCACATCACCCAACACCCCATCTAAATGACACTTGAACACATCCAGGGATGGCGACACAACCACCTCCCTACGCAGTCTATTCCAGTGTCTGACCGCTCTTTCCGTGAAGAATTTCTTCATGAAGAGTTTCTTCCTAATGTCCAGCCTAAACTTGCCCTGTTGGAACTCGAATCCATTCCCCCTGGTTCTGTCCCTAATTCCATGTAAGAAGAGCCCAGCACCAACCTCTCTACAATGTCCTTTCAAGTAATTGTAGAGCGTGATGAGATCCCCCCTCAGCCTCCTCTTCGTCAAACTGAGCAGACCCAGCTCCCTCAATCGCTCCTCATAAGGTCCGTTCTCCAGGCCTCCTGTTCCCACTGCCCAAATTTGACCAAACCCTCTGAGCCCTGGGGCTGCGCTCCTGCAGCACTCGGCTCCGAGGCCTCAGTCCCCTACAAAGGGTTTCCAAAGCATTTTTATTCTTTTCATCACTAAACCGGTTTCACTATGGGAACGTTCATACACTCTGCCCAAAAGCCCCTCCTGCTGCCGAGCAGAGATGAGTCAAAATGCTCTGAAGCCCTGGTGAAGCAAGGTTAAGAGACGGGTGGAAGGAGAGTATTTAGGGTCACGTTGCAGAAGAGCCAATTACTCAGGTGAGGCTGTTTAGAAAATTCCAATTTATATAATATTTTAGGTATAAAATATCAACTATGAAGCATAGGAACCTGATGTTTCTCTTTGGTATTTCTTTGCTTCAGACAGTTTTATTTACGTCCTTTTCCCCAATGACAGCACTGAAGGGTAAACATGACCCTTAAGCAATAAGCTACTATAGAGAGAGGAAACTATATTAGTTTTCTTCTCGAGGTCTCTGGAGAAAGGAGGAGGAAGAGGGAGGCGATGGGCCAGTGCACATCCCCTCCCCAGGGCACGAGCATCGCCAGCGGCACAGAGATACGGCCCTGTGCAGAGACCAGTAATACCTTGTGAGTGAACACATTCTCCGAGTCTGACTTCCAGATTATTTGTTACCTATAATCCAACAGGCCGGAGAGCGAGAGGAAACTCAAAACATTGTTGATGACAAGTATGGCGCTAAATAACATTGTTCAAGGGAATATTTTCAGAACATCTGCAAGAGGAACCTCTTACAGAAAATGAAAAGCCATACCCCTCAGCAAAGAGACGTCATGTAAAGTCCACTTATACCAGGTCTTGACTCCCCAGCTCTGATCGGCTCATGAGGAAGGGGACGAGAAGCTTTGGCAGCCCCATGCCTCTGCGCAAGGCACTGGCTGCCACCCAGACAGGCTCATTTCCAGAATTGAAACCACTTCTGCTGGGATAAGAAACATTTGAGGGTGGGGGGTCACTAACCCCAGCAGGAGAAATCCATCAAAGGGACTTCCAGCAAACTCATCCCCACATGGGAAACACTTACCAGTGGCTCTGTGTAAGGTTTCAGCCAGACTCAGGCTGAGCCTCAGCAGAGCAAACCACAAAGGCAGCTTGCAGTGCCCGTGTCCCGGCACAGGGAGAGATACTGCCTTCCCTGTGGGAACTGCACAGCAGGGTAAGATGCTTTGCCTCGTACTGGATCAAGCGCACAGGGCTCTCGCAGCCCCCTCCTGCCTCCCACACAGGCACGGAGGTGCCGGCAGCCAAAGTGAATATTTGTTCTACAGTCAAAAGCAATTGCCCAGCACTGACAAGGGCAGCAATCCCCATCTCCCTTTTTCTGTCCAACATCCTGTCAAGCTTGTGCTTGGTTTTACAGCCATCTCAATAAACAAACACAAGTAGCCACCTGGATGCACAAAAAAATTAAATGCAGTAGGCACAGCTCTAAACTGTGTGTGTGCCTGGGGTGTCCGCTTATTTTAAAAGCAACTCCTGAAGTCCAAATATTATTTTATTTATTGAGGGAGATATGCCAGCTGCGAGCAGAGGGATCCCTTGTCCATGGGGGCTGCAGGGAGGTTATACAGGAGGAGTACACCAAAATATGGTTAGCCTGCAATAACTGTCCCTGCCCCATCCACAGTACCCCGAATGCTGCAGGAATATTTCAACAGCTCGCTAATGGCAAGGAAAAGAGAGAACATGAGATGCTCCAGAGCGACTCTTTCTAACGGGTCATCTTCTGCAGGCCATACGCAATTCATTTTTAAAGAATTGTCTCCAAAATTGTACTCAGCTCTTTTATATGCTCTTTCTCTTGCCCATAATACAGGACTATTTCTGGCCACCAGCACTGTGAGACAGCCAAGAGCGCTAATCCAAATCACCACCATACCTTCCAAATGCAAACCAATCACAAATATTTTCTGTTTGTTGACACAGAATCATTCACTCCTTTGATTTTCCAATTCAAAGCTCTGTAAAGCTCTTCCTACCTTCCCCACAATGGCTGCAGCATCCAGATTTAAGCTAGGGAGAGCTGGGGCGCACCATGGCTGGGAAGGCACTACTGCAATGGGCACAAACACTGAGTTGCAACCAAAATATTCAAGTTAGGAAAGAGAATTATGCATTTTTTTTTCTAGGAAAGCTTTTCCCTATCTCCTGTGACAGCAGTGGAGTTAATCTTAACAGCTCCTTGACAGCCTCGAGCAGATGCTGCTCTAAACGAAGCCCCTCTGGGTTCTGTCTGTAGGCTGTCCTACTCCTGGTTGTGCCCGGCTCCCCCAGGGGTCTCATGCACAAAAAAAATAAAACTAAATGTGAGAAGAACGAGGCCAAATGGGCACTCAGTGTAAACAGGAGCTTGTCTCCTTTTCTCATCTTCTGGCTGCACATCTAAATTTGGCTCGCTGACCCTTCTGCTGAAGGGCTCTGATGCCGTGAGCATGCTCCTTTGCGGTAGAGGATACAGACCCTTCTTCCAGCCCAGGACTGAGAGAACTTCCAGGTGTCACCCAACTGTACACAAAAGTGTGACGTAGACAGAAATGTTAAAAAAACAGAGGACAGGCCGTGTGTAAAACTGTCAATTCAGATCTAAGAGGAGGAAGGCGGGGACTTGGGATTCTTGAGGTAGGCTCAGAGAACATCACAGGATGGGCACAAACCTGTGGCCTTTGGGACTGAACTCTTTCACAGGAAAGCAGGTCTGCAGTATCTTTCCAAGCATTCCCAGTGTTACAGTATCGTCCCTCCCCCAAGCTGTCAGTGATCACTTCAGCCTCTTAAAACACAAAGGGTAAATCTTGAAATGAAAAAGGGTTTCTGCAATGGCTGCTGGCATGGCTGGGATGTCACACAGTGATGCCACACACCAAATTTTTTAAATCTTCAATTCTGGCCAAAAGCAATCAGCAGAGCAAAGCAGGAAACGGATTGTGCTTTTCTTTCATCACTGGCCTTGAAATCGACACAGGACCGTAAACTGTGCTCCTCTGAGGCCGTGGCCTTTGGTACCCCATCACTGTATAACTCGCATTTGTGCTGGCATTCAGGCAAAGCGTCTGCTTAGAAAAGATTAAATCATCTCTGACTTAGTGAGATTGCCCCAGACCCGCACCCAAACATGGGAGAAAGCATCACACAGGCAGTGGATGGGGCAGAAGCCGAGGCAGAAACCAACACCCTGGAAATGACAGAGGAGAAATCATAACAACAGGTTAACCAGGGAACAGCACAGGATTTCTCATGAATGTATTCGTTAATGGCTTTTTAAGAAAAAGGATGAAATTGCAGATTCTACATAAAATGTCACAGGTTTGTCACTCCATGGCAACTTGTCCTCCCCCAGACATCCCCGAGTATTTTCACTCTCCCTTCTGGGACAGCAGCAGCGGGGCAGGAGTGGCCCTGAGCAGGATGGAGAGCACAAGGACACAGCAGAGCATAGGAGAAAAAAAAAATTATAAGAAGAATTTTCATTAAACACCACATATGCACAGTATTTCTGGAGTGAAGTCATCCTACAGGTTTCCCTCTGAGCAGCCTAAAGCCCCGCCAGCATGAGAGGCAGGGGTATGCTGCACACCTTGGGGGTTGCTGCTCTGTCTGCCTTTTTTATTTTGTTCCGATTAATACAAGAAGTCTCCTCTATGGCAAGACACTGCAGCACACGCTGATTAAGATTATTATTTTTAAAGAGGTCTTTAGGAGAAAATCTGGGCGATATCCTGCTAGAAAACGGGTCTCTGGCTATCCTTTTGGATTCACACATATAACTGCTTCC
The DNA here is from genome assembly GCF_000703405.1 of Apaloderma vittatum. Lineage (NCBI taxonomy): Eukaryota > Metazoa > Chordata > Aves > Trogoniformes > Trogonidae > Apaloderma > Apaloderma vittatum. The sequence goes on from NW_009725093.1 coordinate 10,586, forward strand.
CAGGGATCCATTTCACAAAGAAAAATCTGCCACTTTTAGCTTCACAGAGACAAATATGGGTTTAAGTTATGACCTTGCTTGCTGCTGAAAAAAATCTCAGGGGGCTGTGTTACACTGACTGAGGCTGTTATTCCTGATTGACACTGCTATGCAACCGGGAATAGATTGAGGACCTGTGTCTGCAAAATGAAGTCCATGCTGGGGCTTTCCTGCATTCGCAACAAAATTGTCACTTATGCTGGCTCCTACCACGTATCTGGCTGGTGAAGAGGTGTAAGTGTGAATAAGATATCTTGATTTTTCACGGCCAGGTTAAAATGCGGAGAGCGAGCTGCTAGAAAAATATGCTTTGCCTTGCAAAGCACTCAGATTGGATGCGGCAATCTCTGGCTGAATAATTACAGGACCCCAAGATGTCACCTTTACCTCTTCTCTGCTGCAGCTTCAGTCAGGCTGCAGTTTGAATTCCGTGGTATTTATGGAACTGAACTGGATTTTTTCACATTTGCTATTCAGAAGCAAGAGCTCCAACTACTCCACGTGCTCCCCCTCACCCACAGAGTGGCAGGCGCAGGGCGCCCGGGCCCTCCGCCCT
>NW_009725093.1:11223-13249 GCF_000703405.1 Apaloderma vittatum
TCGGGCTGCAGGAGCCACTGCCATGCACAGGGGCAGTTGGGAGAGTTTAAGCATCTACAGCTCTGGATCTGCTCCTGGTTTGGTACCTGCTGCAGCTTAGGCTTTGAGCCGTGAGGCCATGCTAATGGATCTATGGGTCCAGCACTTCCCCCCAGGGACTCTCTGTATCAACAGACTACACAAAGGCCCTGTAGCCGTGCAATGCATTATGATCAATATATCAAAAAGAATAAAATACGGGCCTTAAAAAGCAAAATTCTCTACAGGGGAGGGGAAAAAAATAAAAAAGTTCTTTACAGGGGAGTTTTCAAAGCGAAGCAGCTTTCTTTCAAATTTCTTTTGCGTGGAAGATTTTCCAAAGATTTTTGCCATGTTAAAAAAACCCCACAAACAAACCCCAAAATGTCTCAGATATTAGATCAATTGATCTAATTTAGACTTTTGGGAAACTAGAAACTTTTTGAACGTGCCAGGAAAAATTGGAGATACTCAAACCACAGCCCCTGGCCAAAGGAGTTGCCAACTCTTCTGGCCAGGATGCTGACAGGAGAGCTGCCAAGACAGCACGGACCCTTCAGGCTGCCAGAAAAGAAAAAGCTTTTTCCTTGAGGAACCCCTCGATGCCCCATCTCAGGAAACAGATTCTGACCACCCCGCAACACTGCAAAGCATGTGCCCACAGCAGGGGTGTATATGGGGTGTAATTGTGTCTTTGTGCCACTTCTCCCCTCCAAAAATGGTACAGAGCCACGCTGGGGAAGGCTCCATGCAGTTTTCTTAAAGCCAAGCTGAATTAACCATCGCCAGCGCACCCTGGGGCTGAGGCATCAGCACGGTGCAGACCTTTACATCCCAGCCCAACAGCTAGAAAATGGCAGCAAACATCCAGGGGCCGGAGCGAGACTCGAGGGCTGCAATGCATCCTCATGAAACACAACACGAGCCTGACAGTAATTAACATACTCCATGCTTAAATCGTCAGCTTTCCTCATTTGGATTCCAGTGTAGAATGGTTATTTGAATAGGAACAGAAAGTACCCAGCACATTTCATGCATAAATCCCAGCTTGTTTTGTACCAAAAGCTGCACCAAAGCAGGAGGATGAATACGGGTCTGGGGGAGCCGAGGAAAGGCATGTACAGTGCCTTCTGCCCAGCCAGCAGCCAGCACTGTTTTACAGCAAGCAATAAACATTTCTAATTAAAATAGTTTATAATTGTCTCTAAAAGGTTGAAAATACTAGAACCCAAAATTTAGGCTTTTCATTAATAAACCGCACTTTTCTCCCCTGGCTCCTCAGTCCGTCTCCATAGCTACCGAGAGACTTGCTGGGTTGCCTCTGCCAGCTAATTGATCTTCAGAAAGAAATGATTAATAATAAAGAAAAACAGAGTCTCCCTCTTTGGCGGGGCAGTTCCTCACAGTAGCCTTTTCCTTTTTCCTCTAGGAGGGCCTGGTCTCTAGAGACAGATCAAGATAGGGCATAAATCCCCCCCCTATACACACCCTAAGTGACAAAATGGATCTGCTTCCTTAACTCAGAATGGCCACTGCATTTTTGAAGAGAATTATGGCTCATATGAAGTCAGGCTGGATCCGTGCCACACGCTTTTCCCATTAATCCGACGCGCTCGCCTTTCTGCCGATTAAATTGCATTCCTGGAAAGCAGATACCTGGGTGTCAAAGCACCTCTGAGAGTGCCAGGAGAGAGAAAATTATTGCTTTCTGGTTCCCTGCTGGGAGCTTGGAGAGACCCAGTCACATATAGAGGGACAGCGAAACCTTCACCCTGTCAGCTCTTTCTCACCACAGGCAATTCAGCAGCACCTCCCCTGTGCCGCTGCCTCTGGTGGAAAAGCTATTCTCTTCATTTAATGGTTATTTGTGCATGCACACGTGTGTGAGGGTTCAACAGCACCCAGGCCTGCCGTGCCCCGCCTGCACTGAGAGGTGGCCATGGGGGCACCTGAGCGCAGCATCTCAGAGGAAATATTTCAAAGTCTCATTATTTTGTAGCTCTTTCCC
>NW_009725093.1:13280-52851 GCF_000703405.1 Apaloderma vittatum
ATCCCGCACTCGTCCTGTCCCCAGGTTTTCGTTACTCCAGGTGATGACGTCGAAGATGAAATTTTAATCCTCATTTCAGCATCCAGTCCCTGTACATCTCACATGGAAATGCAAAGAAAAATTCTGATGAAGAGCCCCTTGATGCCTGAGCGATTCATACAAAATTTAAAGCATTCATGAAAAGTTGTAAGAAAAATTAATTTATGTCAGTGTAATTGCACATGCCGTTGCTTCATCTCTGCCCAGAGCTCTCAGCTGTAACCGTGTCTGTCTTGTGCCAAGAACTGCAAATGCGTTGCAGAAAGTTTATAAGTTATAAGTTTAAAATTGAGCTTTTCCATACTTAAAGCATCTCGAGTGTAGCTAGAGGTTTTTCTTATCATGCCCCTCTGGGTTCAGCACAGGCAAACGCAAATTCTTTCAGCAGAAGTAGCCCCAGGGTAGGAGGGACAACAGGTGATAGTTCACCCCTCAGCACCTTCAAGGGTATATTTTCAAAACACCGTGCAGTGAAAATATTTTTCTTCCTTCCTCTAAGCCCTGAGTAAACCCCAGTCTCAGGCCCCTGAACTCAGCTCTTGCCTTGCCCACGTCTGCTCAGTCCAAGGATGGGACCGAGACTCAGTCCCGGCCAGAGGTACACTGCAACACACAAAATCCACCTGAGATGCAACAGGTTGCAGACAGCCCCAGCGGCACAAGTGGGCTCCACGCTGAGGATGGAGAATCCTGCGACATCCCACTGGCCCTGGGGACTAATTCAGGAGAGTTTTCAGTATCTCACCAGGGACACAGACACGGTTCCTTCTACATCGTGAGTAGCGATCCAAATCAGAGTTGGAGAATGACTGACTTTGGCTCATTTCTGGAAGTGACCATATTTACCATTCCTTGTCCAACCACACGTTGCTAAGCATGGAAGGCGCACACATAAGGGCTCGTCTCAAGAATCGAGGAGGAATGGAGAAGGCACTGGAATTCCTTTGTGGACAGAAAGTGCTGTAAGGAAAAGGGATCTTGCAGGCACGCACCCACTTGCCTGCTAAACAAACAGCAAATTTCCATGGCGGGTGTTACACACTGGCGTATCTCTGCTTCGTTTTGTTTTACCGACAAATTCTTTTCATAGTTTATAGCAGGAGCACTACAGAGAACAGTTCGTATTATGTGGGCGGGGCCACTTCTGAAGGCACCAAGAGAACACGTGTGAGCGTGCAGGTAGGCACACAAGGGGAAAGCCCATGTGTACACGATTCTTAATAAAATATTGTTTGCTAAAGCAAGCGAAAATAGAAAGTTACCTTTCGTTTTCATTCCAGAGTGCTTTAGTGTTACTGGGTAAAATGAATTCAGATCAATCAGAATAAAAGATGAAGGAGCTCTGCCTCGCTATATTGTGCCTCGGCCGAGAAGAAAGCAGCTAGCTGTGGGAAACAGATAGAATTGTAGCATTATTTATGACACATCGTCAGTGCTACTTCAGTGATTAAATAATTAGAGAGAGAGATTAAAAATTACTCTAAATTAGCTGAATTTTTAAACACTCCCTCCTCCCCTACCTATGCTGCCTGCAAGGAGTTTGAAATTCCTTGCAGTCACCCTTTTTTTTTTTTGAAACAGCTGGCAAAATGAAATATGACATCATGATAAATATATACATTTGCAATAGTATTAGAAACAAAACACACTCGGGATGTTTCTGGGTGAATCGAGGTGGTTGTATGTATTACTCGAGACAACTGGTACCCCAGCCCGACTGGAAAGTAGATTGTGTAGCAGTAGAGCAGGGGCAGATTTCAGTTCCTGGTGAGCAGAAGCTGTGACAAGGGTTGGAGCCCAGCAGAGCAGAGTCCCACCATAGCTTTTGGTGGGACAGTCTCAGGTCTCAGCTGGGCGAGCAGTGAGAGGGTCCCCTCTGCCGAGCAGGTTGGGATGTCCCTGCACGGGGGCATCAAGCAGGTGACAAGTGGCACTCCGCTTTGCTCCCAAATGCAGAAACGTCCAGGCCTGCAGAAGTAAGAAGGAAATAAAAGGATGCTCTTGATGAGCCCAGCTCCAGTCAGACTCCCACCAAGTTCCCACCTCTTCTGCACACAGAGTTTGTGGGAAGGCAGCGGCGCTGGAAAAAGACACGGTCTGCTGGAAACAACTCAAGCAGCGAGGTCCTGCCTGGTGCCTGCTGAGCCACAGCACAACACTCCCTCACCAGGACCTCGGTTAAAATTCAGCTGCCAGAAAATTCTCCGGCACTGCGAGAGAGCCTTCCGGAGCTCCTCCAGCAGCCTCAGGCCCCGTGCAGGGACCAGCAGCCTCCAAGGAAATGTGTTCCAGCAGATAATAGCAAAGGGGTCAGCTATTAAAAGGTTAGCTAAGCAATACCCTTAAAAAGCAAAAAAAACCCATCTCTTGTGCAAACCTTATGCTATCCAGGTTCCAGCAAAAGGAAAAATCCATCTCAGAAGGGGTTATACTCTGTCCTTCCTTCTCGTATCCCTCCTATTTTAGCACTGTATTTCATGTTCTTCTGTGGATGTCCATGGAGTCCCACAGGTAAATCACTCTAGGCTTGCCTTGATACAGCCTGTATCATTTGCAGTCGAATTATTTTCTCCAACTTAGAGGAAGCTTAGTAGAAAAATTGCTTTAAAAGACTAAAATAAGGTAGTAAAGGGAAATTGTGGGGCATGAAAATGAGGAAGCAGCTGTTAAAACAGAGATGTCAGCCAGGCTGAGGTGAGAGGAAGGTGAGAGTAATGATTCATAAATGGGAGTGCCGTGCTCTGGTGAGACACTTCACAGCGCTGGGAATGGATGATACTTTGAATTTGGGAAGGAGATTTCAGCTTGCTTTTTTCTGTTTGTGTTTTTGGTTGGTTGGTTTTTTGTGGGTTTTTTTCAATATGTATATTATAGGCCAACTTTGCTCCAGGACAAATTTAGACACAATCGGGAAAATCCCAAACGGACTGCTTTTAGGAGCTTCTTTTCCTGCCAGGGCACTGCCAGGATGGCAAATGCCATTCCTCCCCGCTCGCCTCTGTGCTTCCTCCCCGGCTGCTTTCACGCGAAGCTCGTGCTCCCGAAGCGCTGCCCGACAGCTGGAGTGCAACCTCCATTCAACACGTGGTACTGACGCCTTCGGCACCCAGGTCCTGGGGCTCCCCTGGAGACGCCCACCGTTGTGTTCACGCGCACAACCCAGAGACAACGGCGAAGTATCCACAAGGCTGAGAAAACCATGCTCTCCCTCTTTCCTACAAAATGCCCAACAAGTTCTGCACTAAACAAAAAAGGATTAGTCAGATAAAGCATCGAGTGTTTAGATCAAAGGCTGGGATTGACATGGCCCAAAGGAAATTCCTTTTGCTTCGCGGCTCCTCCTGACCTGTAGCCCACGCCATGAGCTGGACTCCCGAACACCCGTGTCCCACATGCTCCCCGCTTCCCCAGCACCCACGGGGAGATTGTGGGACAGGCTCTGGGAACAGTATTGGGCCAAATCAGTGTAAACAGAATTAATAACAGAGCACAACAAATTTCCAAGCGGGCATTTGCAACGGAGATGCAGGTGGTCCCTCTCAGCTCTGCCTTCAATGTGCTGCCTCTATGCCTGTGTCCACGCTGCACCTCCTCAGCATGGCAGGAATGTAAATGATCATAGAATCATAGAATCATAGAATCATAGAATGTTAGGGGTTAGAAGGCCTCACTAGAGATCATCTAGTCCAACCCTCCTGCCAGAGCAGGATCACCTAGGGCAGCCACACAGGAACGCGTCCAGGTGGGTAAAATGACAAAATCCAGATAGTTATTTCCCTTCCAAACAAACAGTATGAAGCCCTACCATGAAATATAGCTACCATACAGGTAAGTACAAACCAGAGGCAGAAAAAAAAGCAAATAAAATATGGCTCCAAGTTTCTGGTCCTATGAGCAAGCCAGGGTAAGCAGGCCAGAGCTGGGTCTTGCCCAAACTAGGAGTGTTTCTTCCATCGCATCCTCCTCTTTGCACAAATTTTTCTCACTTTGGATGCTGTTGATTTGTGTTTCTACTCATTTCATCTGTCAAAAGTACTGAGCTGCTTTGGCACGTGGACTCATGTACTTCTGAGCAACGCAGCTTTTTAAAAATGAGTGCCTTTTGTCCTTCTCTTTAAACACATATACCAGCTTCTGAGGCTTGTAAAGACGGCAGCAATTTTCTGCTAAGTGGCTAATTCAGAGCAAACCATAATGATTCATCAAAGGAATGAGTGGCTACGGCTGGCAGAGGAGCTGCTCTCCATAGCCAACCCAGCATTTTAAAAAAGCAAACTTGCCATTTCTTAATACTTTTCGGTACTTTAATGTTCCATATAATTTTTTTAAAAATACAGCTTTTAAATACTAGTGACCCAAAAAATCTGGAACATCTCGCAGTGAGAGACAAACTTCCTGACAAAACAGCACATTCCTGGCTAAAATGGCTCATTTCCAACACCCACCAGTGAGACACGGCCTATGGGGAGGGTTCTGGGTTTCCAGGATGCATGTAGTCTGCAGATTATTAATAAACAATTAATTACTAAAAGGGAACTTCTAAAAAAGCACAGGATTGCCACAGAGCAAAGCCACGCCACACGCCCTGTCCCCCAACCCACACCGCTGCTCGTGCACTGCGCATGGTACAAATTGACACTTTCATTAATTTTTCCTAAATAAGACCTTTTAGACCTCCTCCAGATACCATTTTTTGCAGTTGGGCAACATTTTTCCACAATATTTTTATGCATGACTCCATCTGTGGACTGTAAAAGCAACTCAAAGAAGAATACCATATTTACATGGGGGCATATCAACAGCTTGCTGCCACGTATACGGGCCAACCAGATCTGCTATAAACAAGAGCATGGGGGTATCGACTCAAGCTAAAATCAGAAAAGGGAATTTAGGAACTGATCTTCAGTATATAATACTTACAAAAGGGAAATAAGAAACAAAATTAAAATGCTTTACAGTTCAACTTCTTTGCTTTCCATAGAATCATAGAATCCTAGAACGGCCTAGGCTGGAAGGGACCTTAGAGATCATTTAATCCAACCTCCCTGTCATGGGCAGGGACGCCTCTCAACTAGATCAGGCAACACATGGGGACCAAATGGGAATCGAACCTGCGAAATTGGTGTTATCAGCACCACGCTCAATCGACTGAGCTAACTGGCCCCCATGGATAGTATTGCCATTGGATTCACTGGCAGAAAAATACACAAAAGTAGGGTTCAGTGTGTTGCTCCTGCAAAAGGATTTGGACTTTTTGTGTGTTTTTTTCTTCTCTTTAAGTATCCCCATGAGAATCATGTTTAGGACGTTATTTATGGTCATGCAATGAGCATCTTCAACGCTTTTCACGTTTCCTCAAGCTCTGGCATTGACCCTTGGCGGTACAGATGCTAGTGCGGGAGGATTTACATCCCATGGTCATGGCGTCACTGCTGGGGAAGAAACAGGGACAAGGCGCCAGCGTGTCTGATACAGCCTTAGTTTTAGGATGAATCCTCTCTTGATTTCTCACTTCAGACACCTCATTGCTTGAGCACTCGTTCTTCCACAAGCACACAGGAGCTGAAAAAATGTTTTCCTCTTTATGTTTGTCATGAAGGTGAACACAGTGCTTGGAGCAGGATATATCCATCATTTCGGTTGTTTCAGGTACAGCAAGCGTATGATTCACTCCAGAGCATCTTTTGTATATATACTTTCCTCAAATACACACATCCCGCAATTTTCTGTCCCAGTTCTAGTTCTGACTCATACCAGTTAGACCCGATGCACCCAGCAACCCTCTACCCATTGCCCACACTCCAGAAATTAGAAGCACCTGTCTTGCCTCCAGGGCACGAAGTTTCTGTGCATCTCTGGTTTTTTCCTCCTCAGAAAACAAAGAGATTCTCACGTGATAGCTGCTAAGAACCGCAGCACCTCCATTCCTGATGGACACGGCTGCCTGCAGGGGAAGTCCTCTGCCCAGGAGGCATGAGCTGCTTCGCTGCTCGCTTCACTGCAAGAATAAAAAAGAATATTAACAGAAAAAACCAAGGCACTGGTTGCAACAAGTACCCACATAGCCATAGCATTCTACATCTTTGGACATACAGCAGGAAAAAAAAATAATTCATTATTTATCTGGGAATACTGATGCAGAACTGGAAAACATAACCGTTTTCTGTGAATTAGATAAACTGAACTGCAAGCAGCAAGGACATGGCTTATCCATACCGCTATGTACTTCCTAAAAGGAGCTGAAGGACTATTTCACTGAAGCCAGGGGTTACTGTGGGTGGAATGGATCTTTTCACAGTGATCACAGCACTCAATCAGAAAAGGCAAAGCACAGAAATTTGGGGCAGCTCTGATTAAATGGAGGAGATACCCAGTCGACCATCTCATGACCCTGGAGGACCAGGCTAGTGCTACCAGGGATAAGAAAAGGGGAGAGAAAACCTGTACAGCTCAATTAATCCATCTAACAAGCTCAGAGGTGCTGTTCTGTAACTGCTGCACTGGTCAGGTGCTGGGATCTCATCTGAGCAGCTCCTCAGCAGGACTGACCAGACACCTCAGAGCTTCAACCACAGGTTCAACCTTTCATTAGCAGCCGTCCTTCACAGACCTTCCAGTCCCTGCCATTCCCCTCGCAACAGAGATTTGCATTTATATTTTTAAATCTAAAATGCGCCCCTGTGTCTTTTTCACATCCAAAATGCCATCTCAAGATGAGAAACCCATAAAACTGAATTCTGAATAATACCGGCCAGTTTCCCGGAACGTGTCTGGAGCTACTCAAAGTCCTGCCAGCAGGAGCTCTAAGCCTTTCCTACACTCTACCCCTCACACCGTCAGGTTGTCTATTTGCAGCTCTAACTCGCAAATATACATCATACGCAGGCTGTCAGCTTGACTCACAGAAAAATGTTTCAAACAACAACAAAAATGCAATTGATGCCACCAAGGAGCCGAGTGCCAGCAGGACGGGCAGCAGAGCTGGGTGGCACTGGGGATGGGGCGCACCCCGGTGAGCGATGTGCAAAGGAGCGTTTTAGAAAAAACCTGAAACTCGCAATTTTCCATGCAAAGCGGTAAGTCCGAGGAAGCCTTATTGTTATTTCATGGAAGAGAAATACAGCGAATCACAGCACTTTGATTTATTTAGCACACTTCAGGTCCTGAGCATTCCTACACGCGAGCAAACAATGTCCAAGACAGCATCATTACTATAAGGTAAACCTATATTTATGATGCAATAGCATCTGCTCTGTGATAGCTTTAAATTAAGAGGTTGGCATGGCAACAGATGCTCCCACATTGCTGTGTCTGCCTCATGCTGCCATTTTGCTCAGGATCCCTGGTGGGTTTAGGATTAACCGCCTACAGTATTTCGTTTCGACTAACGAAGCTGGGTTTGGCTGACGCATCAAACAAACAGCTCAAGTCTAGTATGGACTGTGTACTTTTTGTTGCCTAGCTGCTCTGTAATTTTGAACCCCGTCTTTCCGAATTCACGCTATTTTCGGTCCTCCGAGCTCCGCCCCAAGGTGCTGCCAAGCAGCGGTGACAAACCGTGCTGAGGAGCGGATCCTGGAGGACACCTTGCTCAACAAGTGTCACCGGTTTTTGTTTCCACGTTGTCCCATCACAGAGAGCAGCTCTCACATGCCTGTGCCATCCATGGGCATTTGCCCAGGACCCAAGGAGCGATGCCGTTCCATGGATGGCATTTTGTGCTATTTTGCTCCACTCAGCACCTTCATGGGTCCTTGCGCGGGGGCTGATCTCACCACATCTGAACACCAGCGTCGCAGCGTCTGCAAGCGGCTTGTTGTGTTTCGTATTTGAAATTTAAAATACAGAAGCTTTCACAGACTTCTGCTCCAGATATACATCTGCTCCTGCCTAAGAGAGAGCAAAAATCAAATTTCTTCTCAAATACAATGCCGAGGATTTGTCAGCAAGGAGACGGAAAACAGCCCCTTTATGGAGTTAGACAAACCAGCCCACTAGATGTAACAGGGCAGCGTTGTGTCATTCTGCTGCTTGGTTGTCACTGGGAAAGTACCAGGTCCAGAGGAGAGCCCCAAGTGCCCCCAGCAAGCCAAGGGGGCAAAAGCTGCTCAGTACCCGGCACTGCCAGCAGCAACCCTCACCACCACACTTCCCAGCTCTGTTTTTCCAACTTCTGACCTTAAAATACTATCTCAATTCTGGTTTTATTGAAATGTTATCAGTTAGATTCATGGTTTTGTTAACATAAGCCAATCAAAACTTCTGCTAATACGTACTTTTCAGAGCGTTTTCTCTGTCTCGTCAAGGTATGCACACATTATACTCCAGCCAGTGTACCAACCAGGCAAGGAAAACAGCAGAGTCAGCTCAGCTCACTCTGAATTTCCAAAGCAGAAGCAGCCACTATATTTAATGAAACATTTTTCAAAGTAAAAATGATGCGTGTGTATGTACATATATATATCTGTCTGAAGAAATGGATTGCGTTCTGTACCCTCTGGAGGATGCTGCGCACAACTTGCAGCGGTTCCCACAATTTGGTTTCTGTTTCACCAACACACGTTTTCCTGAGAAGGCACCCAACTCTTCCAGGTGGAACACACACACGGGCCACATCTGATTCGTGAAGAGAATGAGTTATCCCGCAAGTACAGATGGAGTAAGCATCTCCTTAACAATCGCTACCCAACCAGTCTTCCCATAAGCCGATTAGCTTTTTCTCATGGTGATGCTGGTGGCCAGGCTGATGGGGGACCGGAGAGAGCCATGCTCCCCAAGGCATGAAGAGAGATCTGAAATAAAGCACATGCAGACACAAGCCTGCTCTCTCCAGCACGCCTGGCAGAGGACATCTTAACAGTTCCTGAGCGCTCGGAGACAGGCAGGTTCGCTGCTGATGAACTGGGTGGGCTGGGGAAAGGAGTGGGTACAATAGGCAGGAGAACACTATTAAAAGCAGGGAGGGAAAACCGACCTATTTCATGCCTTTCTACTTCTTTTTGTTTGAGAGGAGAGGCTTTTATGGTTTGATTGATTCCAGAGACATATCTCAGCAAGGTGCATCTCGGCTGGCAGCCTTCCCAAAGCCGGCGCTCACCGCCCGGCTCGCCAGCGCCCGAGCCACGGCCCTGGGCTAAGCTCTGGAGCAGTGCCTTAAATAACTCTGCAGAGAGAGATATTATTACAAACACGGAATCAGGTACGCTCGGACAAACGATCATTTCAGTTCAGAAGGAAACATTGCTCAGAGCAAAGTTATGAAGTTTATTCACGAACTTCATCCTTGTTTTAACAGGTTCTGTCACAACACTACTCGCAAACAGCAGCACGATAAAGCAACAGAAAGGATAGGTCAAGAATGCCGCCAAATTTGTCAAAACAATTTGCGCAGAGCACGCTGCCATTGTTAGAAGCTAATGCAAAACCCCGGTACAAAAAAGGGATCTATTAATAGCCTTCTTAAGTGTTCCCAAGGGAAGATCAGTTCTCCCCATAGCAAACTCCTTAACATGCACAATCTCCTCTCCCTCAGAGCACCCTCCAAACACCCACAGATCTCTCTGTCTACAGCACACTGGCCTGTCATCAACTTTCTCACGCTGGTCCCAGCCTCTGCTTTTCCAGCACCCTTCTGCTCTGACATCTTTACCTTCCTCTTAGTCACCCAAAGCCCCTGCACCAAAAGAAGGACTTCTGGGACCTTAGGGACATCGTTACATCTTCTCTTCTTTGGGGCTCTCCTTTTTCCCTTCTGGCCCTTGTCGCTCTGCTGAGCAGCTTCAGCACAGCAGCTCCAGGCTTCACCTGCTATGAATTACCTACAGCACCGTGCACAGGTGGAGATCAGTGAAAATACACAGCAGCCTTAAACCCACATGGCAAGGTCCTTTTCCTGAAAAGAAAAGGAAAAACACCCCATAACCCAAGGGTGAAGAGTTGAGGGCTACTTATTGTAAGCAGTGTTGAGTGCAAAAAGGCAGGGCTAATTAGGGTGGTCTTGTGGGCACATGATACGGTGTTGAGAAGATTTTTCTTGGATCACCTGGGCTAATTCCTGAGTCAATGGGAAAGAAAGTCAAGAGATGAGCAGCTTCTTGTCTACAGCAAACCCATAGCTAATGTGGAAAGGTCTCTGGGTGGCTTCTAGACCAGCAGGAAGAAGAGAATTTAAGAAAATTCATTTTATTCCAAGGATAATATTCCTCCTGATTAACCAAACTGGGAGCTGCTCCAAAACTGAGACCTGCCGACTCCTTTCCATATAAATGTGGCACAGGTAAATTTTAACTGGCTTATTTTCAAGGAGAAGTCTTCAGCAGGCAAGTTTTATATCAGCTGTGAAATACTGGCTGTAGTTCTGGAAGTTGTAGGAAGCCAGGGCAGAAACAAAACTTGAATGAGATGCTTTCAAATGTATTGACAAAACTGAGAAACAGAAAAGCAATCATTACATGGTTAATTAGGAAAATATAAGCCTCATTTAAAAATAGTGCCATCTTGTAAGGAAGGGAATTAGGGAAGATAAATACTCTACTGCAGAAAACTGAATTTCAGATAGTATTCTACTTACAGAAAGAGAATATCCAAATCCATTTTCCGGAGACATAGTACTACTCAGGGCTTAACATATCTTCAAAGTGCCACACGAGCAGAAGTTTAGCTTCACACTTCATTCTTAAATTTAGCTCATTTTAAAACGCCGTGTGTGGCAAAGCTCTTCCCAGAGTCAACCTCACTTGGGCTCTTTATTTCCCTGGAATTACCCATCGCGTGTGCTTTATTCACGCTGAGACCCCAGGCGAGTCCAAAACACCCGGGCTGATGCCGGGGAGAGCGTGGCCGTGTCCCCAGCCCCAAACCACCACCTGGCTGGGAAGCATGCAGGGGAGCATCCTAAAATGACAGGAAGTCTTCCATCTATACAAACACTGGTTCTGCTGGTATAGACACAGAGAGGTGTGTCTCTAGACATCAAGAGCTGTCCCAAGCCATAAATCTGTAGTTCTCACATCTGCAACAGCCATCAAAACAGAGAGGTGCCAATAGGCTTTGCAAGAAGGCATCTCAAGTCCTCTCTGCAGGCACCTCACAACAAATCACAGGTTAAAGATGGGCCTTTGCCATGACTTAAAATCTTCTGAATGTTTTGTGGCTGAATCAGGTCGTGGAATTAGAAAACACCGCAGTCCTACGGGGTTGCTCTGTGGCACCATGGACTTTAATGATCAGCTCAGCTGAGGTGCAGTTATTAAGCACGTTGCAGTATCAGCCTCATTTACACAAACAAACATATTGCACCTCTTACTCAATCCACGGTTATGCTTCTACGCTGATCATTTATCAATAATAATAATCCTAATTAGCTATGAAATCCAGCTCTTGCAGTTTAAACCACAAGTTAAAACTTAATAGATTCATTTTTTTTTCTTTTTTAACTACTCTGAATCAAAGGAAAATTTCATGGACATTTTCATGCAAAAAAAAAGATCAAGCTTTAGCACCTCATCCAGCTAGCGAAACGAAACAGCATCCGATTTTCAGTGAATACAGATCAGTCTACACAATGAAATCTATATAAGCCATTTAATTTTTCAATTAGCAGTCCATCCTTCTACCTCTTCCCCGAGTGCCAAGAGATACAGATGTGCTAGAGAGAGAGGCCAAAACTGCGCTCGCTGGTGCTCTGCATCCGCACAAACGTATTCTGCCCATTATTCCACCCAAAACGGTTTCACAGGATTTTGGCAATAGAGAACAAAGTTCATTTGTGGTGCAGCAGTTGAAGGAAACACAGAAAATGAATCCCTGCACACGGCTGATGAATGCTAGTGACCACAAAATAGCTACAACAAAGAGATATCCAGACACAGAAATCATTCTTAAAAAAAAAAAAAAAAAAAAAAGGAAGGGGAAAAAAAAAAAGGCAAATTGCACAGCAAGCTGTTTATGGAACTCAAGAACAGAAAGTTGCCTGACCCCAGAAAATCTCCACAGGGCAGAATATAGGCACAAAATAAGGCAGCAAAGCAACAAACCCCCTGAGAGCTGATATGTCATCTCTGAAGGTGCAAAAGGTGCTCTCCCAGTGAAGATTTGCTCGGGCACGGACTCATCACGTCAAACAAATCCAAAGTTAGCCTCAGACGGCACTGCTTCTCCATTCTGCAAGCCCCAGTCTTCAGAGACACTCCTGATGATCGTCATAAAGGATCCAAGAGCCCTCACACACGCTGAGCAAGTGAAGTATTAACTTCAAATACCACCATGCTGAATTTTTAATTACTTACATTTCAAAGATGGGTGCAGATCAGTATGCACTAATAAACAATAGTCTAAAAACACCTTAAAAAACGCATATCCATGGATATAAATATATATGTCTTCCTATATCTGCCTGATATATATTCAGTATATTCTGCAGAGACCCTTGTTATATCTGAACAATATACTCGGATTTATACACCAACACCCACTTATCTCATGCCTGGTCCTTGCCACGAGCCAGAGGGGTGCTGCTCCGGCCAGGGAGGGTCACAAGGCAGAGGCAGCCTTGAGAGTGTTCTCAACCCATGATTCTTTTTTCCCCTGAACACATCATTACCCACAGGCTCAACCCACATTCAGCCAAAAAGCTCTTCCCCTGGCTTGTTCTCAGTCCCCGTTCCACCGTCTCTGGCCTTTCCTGTTTTACTTTTTCTTAACCTCCAGGTATAGGGGCTTTACACGATTATTACTTTTTCTCCTTTTCCAGACCTACACAGACTTACAATGTGATTACCAGTGAAATCCTCCTGCCCCCAGCTATTTTACAATTTTATGTTTTTTACAGGACAGTGTTGGGGTGAAGGCTGTTAGTGTCTGAGGCTGAGCAGCTGAACCATCACACGGGTGATGCCGCCCTTGGAGCCCGGGGCAGCCGCAGATAACACCCCATCGCTCTGATCATCGCCAAGAGAAGGCGGCGCTGTGGATAATACGCTTTGATTTAAGTACCTTATCAGCCAAGATGTTTTCTTAATTACATCTTTCTTACTATTAGGCAGCAGCACATATAACAAAGGAACGCTCCCAAGGAAGTTATTCGGGATTAGATATGGGACGAGCAGCAACTCTTCGCTCGGAGGCTCTCTGCTTTGCAGGGTGCTCAGCCACCCTGCACCCCTGCCTGCAGCTCTGGGGGCAAAGGGTTTCCCCCGGGGGGCACAGGCTCTGCCAAGCATCAAGAAAGAGAAAGCCAAACACCAAAGAAGGCATTAAGCAGTTCTGCTGTGAATCTTACACGCACGCGGTGAAGTATTTTCCCTTTAATTACATTTTCTACAGCTCAGAGGACGCTGGGGGGCCATTACAATCACTGCTATGGCACAAGAAAACAGAGCTTGCAGTTCCACACTTACAACGTGTGAATAATATAAACAGAGTGGCTTACAAAACAGCAATTTCTCTAAACAAAATTCATACAGCCTCTGTTGTGATACATCAGATAAGCTGGCTGTTAAGCCAGAAAGGATATTGCTGTTCCTAAATTGCCCCAATTTCAGATGGTCCAAAGCTCCATGGAAATGCCGTAGCATACGAGCATCCAGGCAATGGCTTTTCATCACACAAATATTTAAAGAACTCTTCAAATGGATGCTGTTGATGTCTGAGATGTACTCAGTGACAAAAGCAGGCATCAAGCCGCAGCCACCAGAGAAGCAGAAACACCAAAACTCAGAAAGAGACAGAAACAGCCCCTTCCAGGAGAGCTCAGGTGCCTGCTGGAGCCTGGAGAGCAGCTCAGCTTAAGAGAAGCTCCCTCCAGGGAGCAGCCCTATGCTGGGTGCAACCCCCGGGCTGCGGGGGGATGAGCGTAGGGTGTTTGGGAAGGCAGGGTCCCCCCACGGGCGCTTTGCCGGAGGGTTGCAGGGGCTGAGCTCTGCCCCACTGAACAGCGCTGGAGTCCTTCAGGTAGCAATGTGTTACCTTCAGGTGAAGCAAAAGCGCAGGAAAGAAGGGAAGTTTTTAAGGTTGTCGCTATAAGAGCATTATTCTGCTGCTTGGCGAGGGCCTCATCTCATTGCTAAGCAACCTTGCCTCACGGCACAGCCCGCTGACGCTGCAAGCACTGACACCGACTTTCCTTCTCCGTTCCCCGCGCTGCTCGTTGGGATGCTGCCCTTCCACTCCTGCAGCTGAGCTCCCCATTTTCCTTCCACCGGGCTGCTTCTCATGCCACTGCCTCCTGCCCCACCAGCTCGCTGGTGAGCTCGTCTCAGAGGACCCGCTGGAGCTGGCCTACTCCTGGCATTTTGGGGTTTTTCTTTCTTTGGGGGTGTGTTTCCTTTTTGGTAAGCTGAATCCATCTGCTGCCCCACAGCAAGCCGGCGCCAGGGGTCAGGACGGCCAGTTCGAGGCTGGGGGAGCACGGGAACAAGTTGGGAAGGGCCAGGAGTGCCCCAAGCCCCAAGGAAATCCCCAAGCATGAGCCACAGCAGTTACCTGATCTGTCAAACACCAGTCTGGCCCCATCAACTGCTCTGTGCTCTTTCCAGAGAGCTTAGATTTTATGACAGTACTCCTCACACGTTGGATTTGGGGAGCCCTGTGAAGCTGCTCCCCTTTGCTTTCTTTTACCTGAACCTGTTCTAAAATTCTCTTTTGTTACTGAACCCCAGCCTATTTCGGTCCATATGACCCTGTCAGTCCACTCACTCAAATGCTTTGAGCTTCATTTTACCACACCAGGGCAAGTATCTGAAGCAGCTCATGGCTGCAGCTTCTGACATTTCACATTTCCTTACTATGCTCTAAAATCAACTACAGACAAATGAGTAACGCTAATATTTTTGCACCTCCTTGCATTGCATACAAAAGGGGCTTTTCCCAAGGAACGCAGCAGCTGGTATGGCAGCAGGTCACCCCTGCATGCAGAAACAAGCTTCCAAGATCATTCTGGCTCTTGCTTTTTTGCCTCTAGTCATTCTGGGAGTCCCACTGCATTTCATATCTCCCTATCTACTTTTTTACTGCATATTTTCTTTCAGTTGAACCACATGCTGAAGTTTGGATCTTCACAGAATTCTTGCATCTGCTCTGAACACACTTTTTTTCCTCTCAAAAGCAGTTTTGGAAAAAGGCTCTACCTGACTCAGCAGGTCTGTTCCCTGCATGCCTTTAAAGCGCTATCTGCTGACATCAGTGACAAAAATAAGTTTTTTCGGAGTTTTATTTCTACAGACTCCATGTTTTTCACATGGCCAAGGCTGAAAATGGGTCTGCTCTACCCTAGAGGTCACCACTAAGCCTCCACTACTGAAATTAGGAGGTGTTACAGGTTTTATTAATGGCTTGAGCTGGAGCTTGCTCTGAGAATTCAGGCTGCATTCCCAGGGCTGGCAGTTAGAAAAACATTTATGCTGAGATCCACTGATACACGCCACTTCGAGCCTCCCTCCATCGCTATCGTAAGGCAATTTCTCAGACCAGAATTGCACTTCAGAGCTGTCCACCTTATCAGGCATTGCTCACACTCACTGGTGTCCAACACCGCAGCCAAACGTCATCTTTTTTAACTTGGGCTCTTATTCTTCCAGTGCATTGATAAGTTTAATACTGTTCTCATTTCCTTTTTAAAATCCTGTCTAATGAAAGTGTCACATCATTCTGGCACTCGGTACCTGTTTCCCTCAGAAGTCATGGTATTTGTATGCCCAGGCTTTTGTACCTGGCTCTTCTACTGAGACTTCAGAGACCGCTTCAGTTCATATCCTCTGCAGATTTATGCACTTACAGCAATAAGGTGGTGCGCTTGATCATACAAAATGCAGGGTGAAGCACGGGACAGGTGACCATGTGGGATGTCACCATGCAGCCCTTCTGCAGGAAATACTTCACCGGGGAAGGGGTCAGCATCTCAGACTGCAGCCTTTGGGGTCAGCTTTGAGACACTGAGAAGCAGGTGAAAATGCTTGAGATCCAAGTCTTCAGGCTCGAACCACTCAAATCTCTCCAGAGAGATACTCAAGTAAACGACTCAGAGCTTCAAGGAGCCTGTGCCTTTAAAAATGCAGAGAAATCTGAAATGCTGCAGGAAAGCCTCATGTTCCTCCACCACCAGCAAGTAACAGACTGTTACTGTAGAGATTCCTCAGGCAGAGATGTCAATGAAGGCAGTGGATATTACTGAAAGTTATAGAAAGCTCTACAGAAAAAATGGGAAGATTTCCTGGTTACAGGTGGTGAGAAGGCAGCAGGACTTTGCCATACCTGCTTGCAGCCTCCTGTGCTGTTAAAGCACCTCTCCGGGGAGCTCTCCGAAGCAAGGATGGCTGTGGCCATCCCCTGACCAACAAGTACAAACTGCCCAGAGCCTCTCGCAAAGCCCTCACCTGGGTGCGAGGCTGCTTCTCACATCATGACAGCATCACGTTGAGAGCGGTGCCTGCCTGCACGAGAGGAAAGCAAAGCTGGGGAGAGCAGGATGGCACAGGGAAGGAGATGGCAATGAGCTGCCCTACTTTAATTCTATTTTTGAGAACTCTCTCTAAAATCTGGGACTATGACATGATACATCAGGCATCCCCACATCCACCAGGCCACTACACCCAACCTGCCACTACCAGTATTCCTGACCTTGAACAGGGATGGTATTGTCCTTCTTTAAAACTACGAAAGTATTTTCCATCTAATTCTAATATATTTAATGACAGATGCAACTAGATATTCAGAGCTCCCACATACAAGTAATTTAAAGTAATACAAAGTTTGGCAAATCCAAAAGCATTTCTTCCCAAAATTCACTCTGGGTACATTAACCATAAAACACAAGGGCTGTATCTATATAACATTGCCTAGTAGACAATCATAGTCTACTTGGAATTAAATCAGTTACACGTATTGAGTCTTGGTATTTTATTAACACGCAATTTAAAAGCTGCATCAAAATAAACCCACAAATTTTGTTCAGCATCATTATGAGCAAACTCAAAGTATGGTCGGGGTTCTGTTTCCTCTTTGGAGGTGGCAGATCCAATTTCTCAATACTTGAATGGCAAATGAAGAGCATAACCTTGTTTCAGGAGGCTCCTTCTCTTGTGGGTTTTAAATAGACTGTCACAAATGCAGACCTGCAGCTCCCTCCTGCATACCAATGTATAGCTCATGTGCACTACCTCATGGGCTGCAAAAACACACAGGATTCCATGATTACCCTTTAAAATTAAAACCACTCTTAAAAGAAACATCACAGCCAACTCAAAATTATCCATATTAATAATTTTTTTTTATTGCTTTCTATTTTGTTTCGAAATCAAAGAAATCTTCGGTTGCTCACAGTAATCTCTGGAAAAGACAGCTGTAGAGCAGAGCAACAAGCAACAGCTGGCTAGCTGCACTCTTCCCTTCACAGTTTTATCATTTTCCTTGGTATTTCTTCTTTTGCATGGAACAGAGAAGCCCCTTTCATCTGTGTTCAAGTTTGTTTGATGGGGAACGTGAGAACACTTTTCCTAGGTAATTATAATCCAGCCTTTTTTTCTTTTTTTTTAAGATTTCCTTTTACTTCATGATTTTTCCCTGTAGAATAAGTAAATAAAACCCATCCCCATTACAGACGGTGCCCAGCTCTGGTGCTCTGGTCAATCCAGCCTCCAAGAACACACCGTGGGGATGTGCCCCCTGCCAGGGAGGGCACAGGGAGTGGGGATCGTGCACCCAAACCCTCGCTGCCACCGGCCCTGAACCATGACTGTGGCACTTCCAGCAAGAAAAGGAACTAAACATTTTGAAACCCACATGGAAAGCAGAGAGATACCCGTCCCAGGACATGGATTCCTCTGGTTTGGGCACCCAAGTCAGGCTTTCAGATGCAGCCTGTGGTCCTGAACCAAGGCCAAGGATGTTGTTATCACTTCTCTTGTGGTGCTAAGGAATAACAGCGTGACGTATTTTGCTTGAATTAAGGTACACATAATGCCCACTTCTTAAATAAAGGAAACCTAACTTCCAGTTCTGAGGAAATATTACAGCACTGCAAGTCTCCATCCGAACGCACCTCTGAAAACACAGCCTGAGGGAAGATAAATATTGCTTGGGTTTAGCAGTTGAAAAAATCCAATTTCTCATCTCCCTGAAAACCCACCAGCTATAAGGATACGGTAACCAACACAGAGCGTGCTGTACTATGCTGGTCAAATCAGAAGAACAATTTTATCAGTCAGTGAGAAAATGGCAGCACTTCACCTGCTAGTTCTCACCCAGCCAGCCAGCCAAGGCCTCGAGATCTAGTCCTTGGGAGATAAGCAAAAGCAAACGCAGAATCCAAAACAACAGTCCTGTTCTTTACCTTTGATCTACTCAGTCTTGCTTTCTGCAAGCTAGCCCTCACGTCTCGTCAGCTCATCCCATTGCTGAAATGCATGGCACTGTGCCTCTACAGGCTACGGATGCTGCTTCTAATGGATGCTCAGTACGGCAAACGCGTGTGCTTTTAAATCACGGCACGGAGTGTGACATCACGGGTAATTTGCTACCCACACGTCTGACTAACACACTGTCTCCAGATCAGCTCAAGAGGTAAAAGTCACAAAAATAATAAAAGCAGATTTGGTTTTGGTTTTGTTTTTTTTTTAATCCAAGAACAAAAGAGCTTTAGACACAAAGCTGGACAATAAGCACACATTATTATTGTTTCCTACTGTGGCTTTTCTCATCAGCAAGGTGGTCTTTTCCAGTCACATATTACAGAACAAAGAGATTCACAAAATCAAGAGCATCAGAGAGCTGCTAGGCAAGGAAACCACAATGAGTTTGCTTATCTCAGTACCTTAGCAGCAATCACCCTGCGTAAAACATAATGTTGACATTCTGCCAGTAAAACTGTGGGAACTCAAACATTAGGGGTTTTTTATCTCTTCTCATAGTTTCTGGGCTTTTCAAACAAGAACTTGAAGCAGTAAATTAGTAGGGGTGATTCCCACTGAAACTACCAAGCCACATAACCATCCCTTCTTATTCAGGAGCTGCAAGAGTCACACTCAGAACAGGGTTTGTGTAGGTTTTGCTCCTGCCTTGGCATTACAGTTGGCAATCAAAAGTGCAAGGAGCTCAAATTCAGGAGAAAGATAACTTCATCCTGTAAGCTTCCCCTGTACAGGCACGATAAGAAACCGAGCCTGCTGCAGGAGTCTGTGCTTTCCTTCAACACAAGCACAAGCTACAGAAGAGGAAACCTCTGGCCAGCTGCAGGACAGAGGTGGGCAGAGAGCACCGAGGCTGAGGTGGGGCTCTGCCCGCGGGATATCACCCAGCTCTGCCGCTGTGTCACATCCCCACTGGAAGCCACCACAGGGGTAAGGTGATGGGGGCTGGAAGAACTGTGTTTTGCTAAAGCATATGATTAAAGAGTTTATTCTTCATGGGGCTGAAGACAGGCATGGACTTAAGAGATGCTTTGCCAGGAGGCTGGAGGTTGGGATGCAGGGATTCAGGGCAGGAGCACCCCAAACGTGCGGAGGGACATGGATTAGTAGTGTTGATAGGGCTGGGATAAAGGTTGGACTCAACGATCATGAAGGTCGCTTCCAGCTGAAACTGTTCTACGATTCTATGAAATAAGGGCTCACAGAGGATGGACGTATAACCACAGAGGGACAACAGGCACAACAGATTCAGATCCATATGGGGAGGGATGAGAGAAGAAGAGAAGGAACGGAGACTAATACATGAGAGAATTTCCACTGAAACTGCTTTTCAGAAAGTCTTGATGATCCATTTTCCTCAATTAAATCAATGAGTTGGGCAGGGCCCTTAAACCAGCGGGTCCTCACAGGGCCAGTTTCTTCTCCATTTACTCTATAAAATACCACCTTGATTGTGTTTACACCACAATATATGGTCCTGATATATGACATTTCAGATTGCAACATAATATTGAATAGAACATAAAAGAGGTCAGAGAAACAATGGCCTGCAAGTGCAAGCAAAAATAAACCCTAGACCTGCAGGAAAAAGAAATAAATGTGCTATAAATACATTTTCTTTATTCAAACTCTGTTAAGTATTATGAAGTGATCTTAAACATCCAAGTAAGACTCAAATGATCTATAAATACAGAATTAATACACCTAATTAAGAGCCAGGATGATATGTTTATGGATGAGCTTGTACACAATGGAAGCGGTGAAGATAAAACCAGAAATACAAGATGCAAAAGGTCCAAGGGGACTGCAAAAGGACATGGGGTCTGGCTGCTCTCTCCCACCACTCCTCCAGCACCACAGAAACCCAGCGGAGGAGCCCATGGGCTGGAAAGACTCTCCCAGGTCACAACTGTCAGTGAGCAGCATTAACAAGCGTGAAGGGAATTTTACATTGCTTGCTTCGACGTGTTGCAAATATCTTTAAAGATGCATCAGCTTACCCCAATACCATCTTTATCCCAAAAATCTCATGGTGAGTAAGGGCTGGAAGCCTTCAGAACCAACAGATACAGCCTCACACCAGGCCTTACAAGAAGCCCAAAGGGAAGGAAAACCACTGCTACGCTTGCTAAAAGCCCAGATTTGAGGTCACACAAACTTCACTGCAATGAACAGGTGATGGTCTACAGATAGCAAGAAGTTGTATGTAAGTATTACACAAAGGCTTCCTTGTTCCAGCCCTGTTAACTGAGCATCCCCGGTAGCATTTGACTGTTACCATAATAGTGAGTAGCCAGCCAGAAAAGTCCAGAAAGCTGCATGCAGTGTGAGAAGGCAAGAAAGCTCTGCGAGAGGGAGCAGCAGACACCCACACGAGCAAATGTTTTCAGAAGAGTCTTCCCAGCAGACAGCGAGGTGTCACCAAGAGCCACCTACACCCACGCTCTCCTCACACTGCAAAGAAAATCGGAGAGCGAGCCTCAGGGTTCTTACAGCCTCCACTCAGACAACACCTGAAGGGTTTTGTTTTTCCAGCCGGGCCCCGATACTGTAGTGTTTGACAGAACTGTTTTTTCCCCGCAGTAACTAAGCAGGGCTGTGGGAGTCACTCAGTTCTGAGCAGCAGCTGGCAGGCACAAACCAATCCAAGCGTCAGGGAGCCACACGCATCCAGCCCCACCAGTTCTTCTGCTTGGTGGGAGCCTCGCACAGCTTCTCCCTTCCAAGAGGGAGGCAATGGTGAACACAAAATTGCCCCCTGACCGCAGACCCCCCCACACTCTTTTTCACAGCACACAGGATGAGAGATAGAGCTAAATACTGGAAATCTCTTATACTATGCCACATACTTGGGGACTTAAGTGTCATAATGAGTACTGGAAATAGCTGGCTTGGCCAGGAACCCAAAAAGTTGGATAATCTTTTATAAAGTCCAGTAATACTGATGTTTCCTACTGAAGTCAACACCAGTCCCAAATATGTGCAGTGACTGAAAGAGAAGCCTCACTTTCCAGCAAATACAGCCATCCAAAGTGGCTCCAAGGCCTCTTTTCCCTTCACATTGATATTAACGGCATGGAAAGTTCATGCGAAAGCATGGCAACTCCAGCAACAAAATGTAGATCAAGTCTCAGAGACCTGAAGCCTTTGCAGAAGCTGAAGGCAGAAAGAGCATCCACCAGAGAGCTTCAGTAGATGAGCAGTCAGCTGACCTTTGGCTGTGACCCATAGCTCCTCCCTCACGAAGCAGAAAACGGAGAAGGATGGAGCAAGTGAATAAAAGCAAAGCAGAAAAATAACATGAGAGGGGCTGAACGGTGGAAATCCAGAGAGTATTTGGGTTAAATGATGGCAGCCTACCAGGGGTGATACCCTGGACTCAGCGCTGCTTTCAGTAGTTTGGTCAAACCTTACAAAAAAGAGATAGACATCTGATTTTGCTTTGGCCTTAGGAATGGGTTCACCTGGGGAAACAAAATCAAAAAAACTCAGATGAGTTCTTATGGCTAAGCCAGCATACACAGTTTTATATTTAAAGTCCTTTATGAATCAGTGACTTTAGCATAGCAACCGTATTCACAGTAATCCTCATCTATACGGTCTTCCAGCTCCGCTGTGGCCTCTGTGAACTTGGCAAAGGCAGCCGTCTCCTCAAAGAGCCAGGTTTGCCTCCACACACCCTGAAGCCCTGGCTAAGCAGCACCGAGCTGCAGCAGGAGCCAAAAAAAAAAAGAGGTCTGCCTTTAGCAGAGAAATATGGCGAAATTAAAGTCTCTAAAGAGAGCTGGAATGCAGAAAAAAAAGGACAAAAAAATCAGCGGACATCAGCGCTTTGATTTGGATTAACAAGGGAACTGCACAGCCCAGATCATGCTAAGAGAAAGACAACTCACATAAGATCCTAAATATTCATGTCACAAACCTTTCAGAAGGATGACATTTTTCCCCCAATAGGAAACTGGGAATCTGAGGTCCAGTAGTGGTTTTCCCTGGGAAGGATGAAGCAAGAGCATGAACATAAAAGCGTTGGAGGTGAAAGTGAGTTCAGAAGATGGAAATCCAGAACACCACTATGGATCTCTGTGCTGTCACAAGCAAAATTAATTTAGCGTCATGTTAGAAGTTTACAACCAGCTGCCATATTAACATATGACTGGAGGCTTAAAAGGTCTTAAGGGTGAAATATCTTATTAGCAACACAAGAGAAAAATATTGTGCAGATAACTGGTGATAAATGATTTCTGAAAAGTTTCACATAAATAAGCCTAAAGTTGCAATTTTTTCAGCGGTGCTGTCAGTCTCGCACCAGAGTATGTCAATGAATCTCGTATTTGTCTTTCAGATGCTTTTCCATTTAAGATTTGTTTTGTTTAGCGGTGAGACATGATGGGAAAAGTAACTCTTTGTAGGATTACATTTCACATCCTACCAAAAAGTAAGTATTCTCACTAAAGTCAGAAAAAAGGGAATACTGTATTTCTTAATCCTGTTCGAGACAATTCTTTTAGTTATTGATGTTAATAATTACTTCTATTGCTGTGTCATACCAGGGGGATATAATGATAAATTTTCTAATAAGATTTTGCTCATGACTGAAGCCAGCAGAAGGTAATCTCGACAACGAAAGAGTAGCTGATGTTTCTACTGAAAAACTTTTACCTGATTTCATGCATTTCCTTCTGAACATACAGGAATGGGTTGCAATTATCAAAGCCAATGGGCAGAAAGAGCAGTGCAACAACCCACACTGAACAGCCAGTGTCAGGCTAAAACTGTTCCCTCTGCGACGCCCAGTGCCGCGGGGGATTGCTGGAGAAGCAGCAGGATTATTGATCCATGTTGAACAATATGGGAACTGCAATTGTTTCAAAAAGCCACCACCAGAATTCACATTTTGAATGTGTTACAGTTTTAGTTCCGGATGGGTTTGTCCATCCACTGACCTGTCCTATTGGTCTGCGTAACGTTGAATCCAAGCACTAGAAAAGTGGTTTCTTTTTTCCAGTTCATTCTTTGACATGAAAACCTGAGAGATTGTCCTGAGACATTTCCAGACCCAAGCCCCAAATTCTGCTCTAAGCCCATCCTGTTTAATCACTTCTTCTGTCTCCAGACCTGCACTCCCCGACCTCCCTCCTCCTCACTCTCTGCAACTGCCTGACAGGACGTTGTGGGGAGGTTGGGACTGGTCTCTGCTCACAGGTAATTAGTGATAGAACAAGTGGCAAGGGCTTCAAACTGCAACAGGGCAGGGTTACACTGGGCAGTAGGAGAAGTTTTGGCACAGAAAGAGTAGTCAGCCGTTGGAACGGGCTACTCAGGGAGGTGGTTGAGTCCTCATCCCTTTAAAGGTCTTTGAGATGTGGTGTTGGGGGAGATGGTTTAGGGGGGATCTTTGTAGAGTAGGGTCAGTGGTTGGACTCGATGATCCCACGGGTCTCTTCCAACCTGAATCATTCTGTGATTCTCCCAGTTACAGCACGTTGTGCTCTGCTCCACCAGCACATGGCCAGTGGGCCAGTGGGACAGAAACAACCTGGGGGGTTCCAAAGGAATAAATTGAAATCCTTTGAGATGGATGATGTATTAAAAAAAAAATAATTAACTCATTTTAGCTGCCACCATTGTGGATATTAACTTGGCTGAACAGCAAAGGGGAAGCCAGTCTAAAAATATCTGACAGGACAATATACCCAGGATGCACTATTCAGAAAAATAAGGGAAGATACTGGAATTAATATTAAAGATGAGCTGCCAAGTATTTTAAAAACACCTTTCTTTTGTCTCAATTTGTCTCTTTATGCGGGCTTGAAAGACTGGCTTTGTTGGATTTGTTCTTTGTTTCACCCTTAATATATTAGGAATGGCAATATTAGCCTGTTTTCCTACACAATACTTGAAGATCCCAAGGACGTGTTTTTAAGCCAAACCTTAAGGAGAGATGCCGGGTTTTTAGCAAAGGTTTTCTTTCTCTGAAATGTTAATTAGCCGTTGAAGTGGAAAAATTAGGAAGAAAGCAAAAAGTAGAAATTCACAATATTTCCCTCTCAACGTTTCCCTTTTAAGCCCAGAATTGCCACTTCCTTTCTTCTTGAAACTTTATCTTCATGTATTTTTTCAGGTTTTCATAGATCAGACACCTAAGAAGTTTAAAATAAATACCCTTCACCCCCTTCAAGCTTTTTTCCAGCTACCAGTAGCTAATCCATTACATAGTCTTGCTGAAGGCAGACGACAGAATCCTATTTTCAAGCTTTTTAGAAATTAAATAAGCAAGATAATTCTCAATTTTGCCACGATTTGTCATTATAATCATCAGTTCTCAGAGCCCTTTGCTCATGTTGGAAATATATCATTGATTCTGGGAAAACAACCTTAAATTGATGGTATTTCATGGAATCACAGAATGGTTTGTGTTGGAAGGGACCTTAAAGCTCATCTAGTTCCAACTCCCCAGCCACAGGCAGGGACACCTCTCACCAGACCTGTCCTTTTTAGTGCAAGGTAACTGATAATAAGCAAAGCCGTCAGCTAATTGTGCGATACATGGGATTTTCCCTTAACAGCTTCCAGCTTGCTCTCCCTTTCCAGCAACAACATGAAGAATAAAAAACAGGAACACATCATGTTATAAAGAACAGATGAAAGGGAAACCGAGGGGCTGCAACAGCCCTTTCATCTGCAGGTCTTCAAAAAATATCTGTAGGGCAAATACTTCTGATTCCTCCTGAAGCAACGTCAGCCTCAGCAGCAGCTTGGTGCTGTCAACAGGAGCAGAAGCAGAGACCTGGAGGTACGTCGGACTGCAGTTTGGGAGATGCTGCACCCCACTTGAAGGTTTTTAGGGAAAGCTTTCTCCTGAAAAGTTTAAGTCAGGACAGGGTTTCTTTTCAAGAGAGAAGATGGCAACTCTGGTGTAACTAACTCCAGCTAATCCACGTTTATGCCAGCTCCACCTGCCTGCAGAGAGCAAACGGCAAAGTCACAACAGGGGAGGCACGGAGGGAGCTGGCAATGAAGAAGAGGCAGAAGCCTGACTGGAACTCTCCCCACATCCCTGGCTCCAGACTCGTCTCTGCTGGGCTCGTCCCTGGCCACATCACACAGGCAGCTCACGCCACACTTGAGTTTGAAAACATGATTTCACTGCAAGTTTCTGTCCACATGGGAATAGCTGACAGCTCTCCAAAACCCCACATGAGTGTTAAGCCCATACTTACAAGACGCTACTACCAAACATCACGCCCCCCAGTGCCTTTAGAGAAGCCTGTTGGGCATTTCCAGTGCTAGGAAAGGTTTTTTCTCATTTTAAGCACCAGTTCAGCACACTTTGAAGGTGGACACAGCAGCTGGAGAGGAACGTGTGTATGGGATGAGCACTGGTGCTGATGGAGGGGGCACAACTTCCCCCCAAAATCCACTCTGCAACATGCCAGTTCCTTGCAGCAGACATTGAGACCAGTTTCGTTTGTCACCTCTGAGCCACAGAGTAGATTATTTATTCCCTGCTAGACGCAGCATTTCAAACTCCCTTTTCTTTTGGGCTTCATCTGGCAGGCAGCTACACACCTTGAAAGCTGAGCTTCTCTGTGCCCACCTCAGCTCGAGCCGTTCAGGCTGAGCCTGCGCTCGCCATCCACGATACCTGCAACGTGAACATAAAAGCACCACTTTCATATCTACAGCCCTAATCCCACAATAAATAGGCTTTCTTTGCAAATAAAGTAATTGCCAAGTAGTATACTATCTGGGTTTGCTCTGTTTAACTGAATAATTTGCTAGGACTGAATTACTATAGCCTGTATTGAATGTTGAGATTATCGAACATGTGCTGGTACTGAATTAATATTTTATCACTGCTGGGTCCTGTGTGGGCTGGATGTTCTCCTGGAGTGCTTTAGCACCATGGAAACATTGGGAGATACTTTCTCTTAATTGCATGAATGGTTGACAGATAACAGTACAGAACTATGGAATTAAGCCCCGACTGCTGATGAATTCTGATGAGCTGCTACGCTGTTTCTGTTGGTTTAATTTTATTTTTAAATCTGGCAACATCTGTACTTGTCCATTATAATTTCTGAAAGCTTTAATGTCGGTTGGTAATACACCTCTGTGACAGGTAGTATATAATCACCACAACTACAACTCACACAGAGGTCAACCCTTTAAACTTGAGGGAGAATTTCCGTTAAGAAAGAAAAGAATAAAAATGTCTTGAGTG
Organism: Apaloderma vittatum; assembly: GCF_000703405.1. Classification (NCBI taxonomy): domain Eukaryota; kingdom Metazoa; phylum Chordata; class Aves; order Trogoniformes; family Trogonidae; genus Apaloderma; species Apaloderma vittatum. The sequence continues at coordinate 39,945 of NW_009725093.1, forward strand.
ATCAAAAACTCAAATGAAACATTTATTTTCCTTTTAATTTGCATTTTTATGGCAAGACTAACTCTCTAAATAATAACCCCTTGAGTTTAGAGTTGTCAGGAAAATAGCATTCAAGTACTATTTTTCAAAACTACTGTCAGCAAATACAGGCAGCTCGTTATAGATCAGCTTTTGGTATTTCTTGAGTTAGAATTGTTCAATATCTTGTAGGACAGAACCCCAGGAACCACTGAGCCTTATTATATAATGAAGCAGTTTTGCAGAGTGCCTTTTTTTAAGCATCGTTTTTGCTGCATGATTCACCACACTATAACAGTTCAGGACGCATATTTTTGCAAAAATACTTAACCTGCCCATGTAAGCTTGTGACACACACCTTCTCTGGACCACTTGCTTTGTATTACAGGGCACTGCTGAAGCCTCCCAGGGACACTCTTGCTCAACATCCTGTGACTGACGGAAAACAAATCGCAGTCGTTATTCCTAATGGTACAATCAAAAGGCAACCACATTCTGCAAATGTGACAAGACTGAGACATCCCCTTTGGATGCCACACTATCTACTGGGAGTTGAAGGAAGGAGCTTTACAGGGCGCTGGACAGCTGGTGGTATGGCACAGCGCTTCTCCAAAGTTATATTCCCTAAGGCATCAGAAAATATGTGATGAATTTTGCTAAACTGCATGAAGTTTTTGCTGTTTTGTAAGAGCAGAGTATTAAGTGTTACATCACCAAAGCTGCGGCGGAGACTTAGCCCCAAATTAAATACAAGTTTAAATCCCTGATCTGAACCTAATCTGTACCATACACTGTTTCAAGGATCCACTGCTCCTCAAAAGTTTTCTTCACACTTAAAACATAGAAACCTCTGAAGTGTTGTCAAAATGCTTTCCTGATTTTAATCAGGGCACATACGGACAATCTGAACTTTGTCTACAGGTGACAGACAGGCAGTCTGGAAGTGATTGACAGATTTTTATTCACCCTTCCCATACAAGAGCAGGAAAACAGAGCACACACGATAAATGGGCAGGTTTGAGAGCTGGGAGATTGTTTGGATGTTGTGCTCACTTGCTTTGTGGTCTCTGCCAGAATTCTCAAGGAGTCCTTATATAAGAAACCAAATTATACTAATGCCATTGATCATTATTATCATTAATACAATATGCCATTAGAAACTTCCAGTAAAACTTCTTTTGTTTTGTTTAGCTTTTGGGTTTTTTTAAATGAGATGCGTGTGAGCCAAATGCCAGATTTGAAACAAGGCATTTTCGAAAACCTTTGCAATTCCAGCTCATATTTGGGTTTAGACTCAATTTTGTCACTGTGCCCTTTTTCAAATGTGTAGCAGTAAAACCTGGACCTCCTCATGATCCTGAATTTCTAGTGTTCAGGATCCAAGTTTGAACTCTGTTACCAGTAAGAGAGAGTATTTAAACAAAACCTTTAGGAAAAATAGACTATTGCAGACCCACTCCTCCCCTGTTCCCCATGTCACCAGGCAGCTCCTTACAAATTAGAGCAGGAACAGTGTCCACCTCTCCATCTGGAGGAGGCAGGACTCTGTCCTACAGATGCTACTGACTCCAGTAACAGCAGGACGGAGTCCAGGTCGCCTACTTTCATAAGGCTCTCCTTTTTGTGCTGTGATAAAATAGCACAAATACATGAATAAAAATGCACTCAGTGCTGCCAAATCCTCACAGTCTCGCTTCTAGAGAGCCAAAGGCTGAATTTTCTCTCACAGGTGCTCCATACACCAAAAAGTCACAATCCTAAGGCTTCAGAAGCTAAACTGCCCAAATCTGGCACTTCTAAGAAGAAAGGTTTGAGGTGTTGCACAGTATTTAACTTGCGCTGAAATAACAAGTAACTGTGAAGCTAAAACCTTACATGTGCTTTGAAAGTGCAGGATTAATGTAAATACTGCACAGCTTTGTCTGATCTCAAGCAGAAAAGGGTTTAACACTCTGTGTAGCTTCTATCTGGCCTGAATTCAGATCACAGATTTAAGGAGCATTTTTGTCAGCTCCCATGCACACCTGCCATTAACAGGAACATTAATGCCCTGCAAACAATAACGTTAACATTAATGGAAGAAATTACTGCACAAATGCAGAAACAGACTCCCTTGGGGGAAAAGATGAGCTCGGTACCTATGGACTTCTATGACAAATAGTGAGGTAAGCAGGTATTTGTTCTGCACATATGAAGCTGAAAATACACAGAACTGGCAATGCAAAAGCATGACTCCTTCAGATCGGTCTTTAACTATATAAATGTGACTAGTTTGGCACATTTCCATCAGCATCATTTGAGTTTAAATCAAATTAATTTTCAGCATATTACTACACCACTTCTGGCAGTGCTGAATCTCCATACGTATATCTAGTCTAAGATTAGAATTGTTGGAAGCATGTTATCAGGGGGAAAATTTTGGCTGAAAAGAAGGGATACAAGCTAATTGCAGATGGGGCTGGTTGTATGTCCTGGTGTTAAGATTGCTCAACACTGAAGACTGTGTCTTTTTAAGAAAGAGGTCTCTCATCAGAAAACGTTTGGTATTTCATTGTTTTTCCCATTCCACTTCAGGTAGAAAAGAGATTGCCTATAATTTTTAAACACAAGCCCAGAGGGAAAAACTTCACTTTCCTAAAGAGGTATTTCATCTGGAGTTCCGCCACTCATATGAGATAGATGAGAGCTCCTAGGTGGACCAAGGACATGACCTGCATCTACCATAATCTCTGTGCTACTAACTATTCTGGACAGGATGTCTCTAAGTCATTCCTGTTGGATGGTTTTACTGCTCATAAATATTCTCCAGGCCAGAAACAGAAGCCAAAGAGAAGCCAGGACATGAATATCTCCGACTGGCTGGACAAAGAGACTTGAACAACAGACTTTTGAAGGAAAGATGCACTTGAGGCATATGCCTAAATTGAGAGGAGCCAGACTTCACGAATGGACACAAAGGTTTGTATTTATTAGGATACTCCCCTCAAATGGGGTCCAACATGAGACTGCTACAAGTTCCCCACTGTCCACTGGAGCAGTTCCCAGCTCCACTGTGTTGGTCTCTTTGCTGATCTATCCTTCACCTTCCATCCTTCCTAGGCTCCCTAGTTATTCACAGGTTTCTTACTATTCCAATTACTCACACAGACAGGACGGAGCGCTTTGTCTCTTCTTCTCTGCTGCCCCAACAGCTGGCATTAACCTGGAGCGGTCCTAGAATTTCTTCATGTTCTCAAGCTCATCAGCCTAGTTAATGGTCGAGCAATTCTTTCAGTCTATCAGAATCTGCTCTGCAGAAATGGAGAGCTTATATTTAGTCTTCTATTTAAACAAAATAACCTCCTATTCCATGAAGGTCATTTTTAACAACGAGCTCTAACAATTTTAGAACAGCATCTCCTCTTTTTGAGTCAGTGAATATTTATTTTAAAAAACTGTTGGCTAGAAACTGAACAGTTCTAATCTGATATAAAAGATACCAGCTGATAACAGTGTGAAGTGACCTAGAAAAAAATTAAGGCTGACATTTTTGTCCAGAGCTTACAAGCAAATGAAGTCCAAAATTTTGAGAAAGTTTAACTCTATACAATTAATTCAAGCCCTACTCATAGTAAATTACACCACAGCATTGCTACGAGTCTGTGGCAAGTATGCAAGAGTTGCATTAATAGAATGCTCATGGAAAAGTACTGTCAGTGCTAGAGCCTGCACAGTGAGGGTAATGCTGTCCCTGACCCCAAATGGTGAAGAGTTACAAAAATGCCTTCCTTTCTGGAAGCTGGGGCACCTCTCAAGGTTGCTCCTTGAGGCATCAAGACCTTTTACCTATGACAGATGGGAGGATGAGCCCAATTCGAGTGTACCCTGGATGGCAACTGGACTGCGTGCCAGGCAGCTCCCCCCTTGAGCAGCGACACCACTCAACGTTAAGAGATATTAGTCCTTTAGCTTAAATAACTAAGTATTAAATAGAATGAATCCCTTAAGAGTTACAATGGGGTGTGATTCAGTATCCTGTTTGCTTAGCTTTATTTCTTAACACGAGTAGTGAGATTTGCTGAAGCCTGAGGCCCCAAGCTGTAAGCTTGCACTCATATTTACTGAACATAAGCAAAACAGGGCCCATGGAGGCAGCGCAAACCTGAGGGGAAGAAGTGTTCAAGGCTACAACCATCAACAGCAGCTGCAGCTTGGCTAGGTAACAGCCTGCCTAGGAACAGTGAAGGAACTCAATTAGGAGTCAGATGATCTCAGACCAGAATCACTATTGGATCAAAGAGAGCGTGGAAGGGACCTGAAGAGCATGAAGAGTGCATGAGGGGTGGGTGAACAGTCTGTAAGGGTGTAAGCGCCCAGGGATTTCTTTGTTTGGGTCTGTCATTCTCCAGAGACACTCAGCTTCGGCTCATCCTGCTGATCTGCCACTCCATCGATTTTTTTTTATTATTATTTTTCATAAGAGGCAGACTGGTTTGGGAAACTAAGATGCTATTCTGGGAAACCTAGGGTTCAAACTCTGGAGCAAACTGACACTGGACACCTGGATGGATGGTGTATCTTCAACATCAAGGTTTGAGATTCCTTACCTTGGACTAAGAGATCCTCCCTCACCCAAGGAACAAAGACTGCTTATATGCAAGAGATCCTCAATAAGTGCTTGATAGCATGTTAAACCTTGAACCCTTAGCTAAGTGATAGACAGGACTGACTGTATGTACATAATCCTTCACACATAAACCATTGACGAAGTCTGAGTGCAGCTGCACCTAGACTCCCCTCTGAGGAGTTCAGAAAGCAAGGATGTCCATCGTGAACCTCATGACTCAAGGGAAGGGTTTCCCTTACCTTTTTGCATCTCTGTGTAAATCATTCTAACTTGACTTTTATTTGCATGTTTCCTCCACGTGGTCAGCAATAGAGCAAACCTTGCCATCGAACTCTGTTCAGTCACGCTTTTACAAACTCATGTTATAATCACTTTTGTTAATACCTTTAACGGTGATTCTGTAAATGACCTAAAACACTCTCCTGCAAAAAAAAACTAACACAGCGAGCAGCGCCTTAAATCTGCATTTTGCAACAAACTGGCGCAGTTGGTAGGATCCTAAATCACTCATTCCTGACATCACCTTCTCAGCATATTAATCCTGTCCTTGTTTCACATCACCAGTTTGTTCCTTCCATCTTCCCTCCAGGTTTTTTTCTTAAGAGTCTGTTGTTTCTAATCAAATCACAGTGATTTTCAAGTGGTTTCCTTCCTATTTAGAAGATTTCATTTTTTCTGCCTCAATTCTCCAAGAAAAATACTTGCATAAATAAGGTCTACCTTCTAGAAACTTTCTGCATACACATCGCCTACAGATCAGGAAGAAATCTAGTAACAGGGACATCGAAATCATGGAGGAAGGAGATGGACAGAGCTGGTTGCTACAGAACAGAAACCCCCTGTATTTCCTTATGTTCTGCCAGCACTGCCAGCCCCAGCAGCCCCTTGCACAGATGCTCTGGGGCTCCCTCCACATGGTGTCGACCTGCCTGGCCAGGAAGGTCTTTCTCCTCCCTTCTCCTGCTAGGAAGCTCCAGAACCAGAGAGAAGACAGGAGCAAGGCAAGGGCTTTCACCATGGCTCCTGCTTCCATTGCTTTCTCCTTTTGTCCATGGAAATACTCTGTTTCCAAGCAGGACAAAATCAGAGGACTAATTCAAGGTCAACAGTTTTACAGTGCTCATGAGAAACCCACACAGAAGTGGCACCTGCCCTTACCACTGAGCTACAGCAGGCGAACAGCTTTCACAGCAGGCCTAGCAAGGGATGAAGGAGCATATGCCACGTCACCTTTACAGTTTTTTCCACTTACTAGAATCAAGTTGTTTTGTTTGTTTGTTATTTTTTAAATTTGAAGTTCTACTTAAGCTGGTGCTCTAAACCTCAATCTGTAAACACAGACAGCTAAGGACTGCTGGATTTAAAGGACTTTTAAATTAAATTCTCTGGCTGCTTCCCAGACTTGCAGGAAGGCTTTCATATCCTTACAGGCCCTGCAAGATATTTGGCCAAGGAGACCTGGTCCATATCAACCTACTTCAGGAGCTCCGGGACCACATACAGCAGCTACTACTACCTCTGCCTGCTGCTGAGCATCACTGCATGAATTATTCTCCCTGAGCAAGACAGTTACTATGCTGCTAGGCTAGACATCTTTGCAGATTTCAGTTTCCGCCACCATGAATTTGAACTAATACGTTCCTCATAACGTCATGCATTAAGCACCTTTTCACAGCAAAAAACTTTATAAAACGATGCCTAATGACTCACAGTGTTGTTAAGATCCGTTTGGAGAAAAAAAAAAAAAAGGATCATCTCTTTTTCCCTACGGGGACAAATCAGCAATAGGCCACAAAATCCAGTAAAAATTCTACATGCAAAGGACTGGGAAACTGGCTACTGTACAACAGATCTGTTGTATATTAATGACATAGTACTGTTACACCCTGGCTGAAAAAGTACTATGAAAATTGTACTTATTAAAATCAAGAAGTTATCATTGAGTTGCACGTAACAAATAAAGCCCTTCTCATTGTTCAGCCCGTTTTTTCAGGATTAGGACAAGAAACAACAGCGCCACCGTGTGGCAGAAATCTATCGCATCCCAGGAAAAGCGACACAGAAAGGCAGGACTGGAATCCCGAAAAGCTTGCTCCATTTTATACAGTCAGACTTCCTGCGGCAGGTTGGTGAATTCACTTGAAGAAAGCAAATTCTCACATGGGTGCATGTGGATTTCTGCTGGTTTCTCCCTGTGCAGTACGAGACACCGCATTTTAAACTCGGCATCTTGGATTACTTGACTTTCTGAATTACTGCAGTCGTCCCCAGTTCTCATCACCTTTTTCAGGTTAACACCTGCCAGGCAGGCAGCCTGCTTTGGGTCAGCTTCAGAAGAACTCCATCTACACCAGGGTGCCCAAGGAGTGGAATTTCCCCTCCGCTCTTGGACAGAGACAGTTGTCCGTCTGTCTGGGCATGTCTCCCTTCCAGCCACAGTGAAGCTGCTGGCACACAACTCCTTGAGGCCCCACACGCTAGAACGTATGTTTTTCTGATCTCAGACCCAATAAGTCATTATTTGCTAGTGTGAAACATAATATGGTTGGATTCAGGAGACTAACCAGGCAGTAAATCCTAGTTATTTCCTATCTCACGCATCAACTTCCCAAACATCTTTGCTGAAATTCGTAGTATTAGAAAAGACTATGGACTATTCCCAGAAACAATGTATCCTTCATGTTTTCTTCGTATGTTCTCCTACCGGTTTTTTCAAGCTGTTTGGATCTTTTGAGTCTTTTTTGCTAGGTCAAAAGAGAACTGTATTTCAAATTTTTTGTTAAAACCGTGCAGCTTCAGATGATGGAAGCAGCACAAGTAACACCAGCAGTAATGATCTTAAGGCTGTGTGTGTGCAAAAGTTACTCACTTTGTGCTGGAGTCCTTTAGAAACTACAGAAGATCTAGGAATATACTGGGAAAAAAACCCAAAACCAAACCCTACCCGTTGTAAATATTTAGTTGTATTTCCTAGTGATCAAGACAGTTTCTTCCTGGGTTCCTGCCAACATCCCTTTTTCCCAACTGGTGTTTAACATGCCTGACAGCTGCCACCTTCCACTTGAGGAACATCTGCATTTCAGAGACTTGCAGAGAATTAAAGAAGCACCAAGACTCATTGAGATAAATGCCTGAGCATGTGTACAATATTCATGTTTCCCCACTGCTTCCAAATACTGCTACAATGAAAACTCTAGTTAGAGCATTCTCCCCTTTTGATAGAAGTACCTGCCTTTTACTAACAGCCAGGAGTTGTGAATACACGCGGTGAGATGACCACACTCCACACATGATCCCATCCTTCGATCTTTGGAGCAAGCAGCTTCCAAACTGCAGCGCTACAAAGCACTTTAATGTACCCTTTGTACGGCTGGTTTCAACCAAATGAATGATTTGGTAACAAAATGTTTGGAGTAAACCAATTGAGGAAAACTGCATGTGCAGTCAGGCTGGATTTGAGCAACAGCTGCTACACATTTGCAGAATAATAGATCTGATGAACTGATTTGTGAGAAAAACTGGGCGCAGCTGTGATGCAGCTCACAAACGAAAAGCAAAGTTGTAAGCAACTGCATAAAAGGATTGGTTTTTCAGACCAGCTTTGCTAAAACTGTATGTAGTTGGGGTTGTGGGTTTGGGGTGGTTTTTTTTTAAAACTAAACAGTTTGGTGGACAAAGGAACAAGGGAGAAATGTCGACATCTGAAGTAATTGTTATTTAAAGGTCTGTAGCAGAGTCAGAAAATCATTTTAAAGTACAGGAGTAATTCAGCTGAGTTCACTAAAAACTATGTGAACAGACATGTTGAAAGGAAATTCTGTCTTGTTCCAGAGAAAATCCAAAGGTTAAAATTCTTAGCATACTAAGTACAGATATCAAATTATCGGAGCAAACTTGTATTTGCTGTTACACCCAAATGGGAGCTCCAGTTTGAGGCATTGCCAGTTCTCCATTTCATCAGGTATTTTCAAAGAGCTAATAGATTAGCATAAGTAAGAACAGCAAAAGGCATTGACATTTCCATAAAATACCCAAATAACAAGGTGGAAGGGGTTATTATTATGGCTGCAAACAAAATGATTCAAGAAATGCTTTTCAGAGAGGATTCCAGAGGAATTTCTTCCTGCTCAGAGGGAAGGATACATCCGGACAGAGCTGTGCTTCAGTGAATTAAATGAAAATACAAGTGCTCATGAATAGGAGTTTTACCAAAGCAACAAGTTATTTCTCCACGTTTAACTTGAACTCACTTTTTTTTACCCTCTTTTTTTTAAAAAAAGAAAAAAAATAAGATCAGCAGTAAATACTGCCCTGAAGAAGGGTGCGATTGCTTGCATTTTAATTTTGATTTTTTAATATCCTGCATCAAGGAAGTACAGACCTTGAACCCAATGGAGTGAGCAAGCATGTCAGCTAGCAAGAAGCACACTCAGCTGAATCCCTTCACTAAACTATACTTGACATCCACTATTTAATTAAAGTCTTAAGCCAAATGACTCGGGGAGAAAAAGCACAAGTTAATGAACATATCATGATGCAGTATATAGAAAAAAACCCACCTTTGACAGCATAATAAATAAAATATTAAAGGCAAAGCAAAAGGGCTTTAATTTAGGACTGGATCAAAAATACCTCAAGCCTCACAGTGTCTCTATTAATTGAAGCCAGGACATCCCATGTGCTCTACATGCAAAGGCTTTACTTACAGCTAGAGCTATGGATATACAGTTAGTATCAATACTTAGCAATCTCAGATACAGCAGCTGAAATAGATACTGCTATGTCATTTTTGTATGCTATATCTTGGAAACCTATTAAAAATAAAAAAGGCTTTCATTAAAGCTGCAGCCTTCATCTAAGATGGTTGCAAGCACTAGTTGTTAATTATAGATTAAACATTTCTGCCAGACTTTGAAACTGTACTTGAAACTAACCTAAATAAACCGAGCTCGAAGCTCAGTCTCTCTGAAAATTCAAAGATCACACAACTTCACCCACATTTTGTCTACACACGTTCAACATTCCATGAATTTTCTCTTGCAGAAAGGCTCTTTGTGCACATCACCCTACAGCAGTATAATACTCATCTTACAACTACTCTTGCCATAGCTACTTATACTCTTCTACACACAATCCTTTCATCCATAGATTTTTTTATATTTTTTTTCCTAATAATTAAAAATACCAAAGAGATGGCTGTTAATTGATTGTTATTTCTGCACTAACGGTGGTCCAAACATGCCTTCTTAACATTTTTATTCAGCTGAAAATTAAGAGCTATTTGCATTCTAAGAGATATTTACATTCATGCTACTACATAAAACCCCTCCTCTAAGTGGCTTTTTATACAAGCTACTGACTCTTTGTGGGGGAAGGTTCATCAGGAGTAAAAAAAGTTATGATTCCAAACTGAGATTCTTCTTTTCTCTCAAATTCTCACACGCACATTTTTGTAATAACCTTCACAGGCATTCTCTGCTGTGCTTCTTCCCACAACAATCCTTCTGAAAAGTGTCTGCACCATCACTGTAACAGTGCAGTCATTCCATCTCCGGAAAGCAGCAAGTCAGCTGAAATGCTGTCAGCTGAAAGCTGCTGAATTCCACATAATTGCTTTTCTAAGAAAAAAGATTTATTGTAATGGAATGACAGCAATTGTTGCAGTTTGTCTTCAGTGTGGATATTTCCCCAAGGTACATCCTGCCTGGATTAGATTCTTTGTCTAAAAAATGTTGCTCTTACAAAGTCTGTAATAACATTAAAAAAAAAAAAAAAAATCCACTAATGGAACCAAACCAGCTCTTACTGCTTAATAGCCTCTAAGAATGATACATAATGTTTTCGGGAAACAAAAAATATTTGCTTAAATGTTTCATCTGGAAATGTAAACGGTTGAGCTCTTACCTTGTTTTCTCAATGACACAATGAGAACTTCGTGTTAAGGACTCACATCTTTAAACTGCTGTGCATTTTATGTTTCTTGTTTCATTTCACTAAGTATCGGGCAATTTGTTTGCCTACTGTAAGTACAGAAGCTATCCACCTAAAAGCAAAATTTAATGAGGCACGTGTGAAAGAACAGCGACCGCAAAAAACTTCCTGGCCCTCCACAAACATCTCGCTGGGCCCTGCTCCAGCCTGTCCCGCTGACTGTGCTCACACCAGTGAATCCAAAGGCTCTGCAATCTGTGCCCTTTTAAAGTCACTGCCTACTTGAACTTAAGGGCAAGAATGTTAATTCAGCCACACTAGACTTCAGGAGATGGATACCAAGTATTTCCAGTTAGCTTTATTCCAGAAAATTAAAAAAAACCAGATCTATAACAGATGCAGCGCACATTTCTTCTATTTACACACATGGAGCAAAACAATCCCGGGGGACAGCCATAACCTTGATATTTCAAATGAACTCTATCAATCTCTATTTATTTTACTTTATGCCGTTACTAGCAGGAGACACTAACATCAAGCAATTTTAAATGCGATGCAGAATACAAAGTTTTACTTTTCCCATTACTTTCTTTCATGAGTTTTGCAGAACTTTGTATGTGAAGAGTTACACCAACAGCCTTAACTAAGCGGGGTTGGTGTTTGTGGAGGTATTTGGCATCCTCTAATGAGAATAAAGGAAAGGAAAACACCAAAAGATAGAGACATCTCATTTTAAAGCCATAAACCTAGCCCTAGGAGTATTTTTAGTGAACTGGAGATACTCTCCAATCATTTTAGAAGACCACTTGTATTTCCAGTTGATTCATGACTGTGTGGTGATATAAATACAAAACACCCACCTCTGTCACTGTTCTTTAGGTAGGGAAGCCTACAAACAAGAGTAGACCTGGAAGTGAACTGTAAAAGCAGAAAGAACTCTATTTTTTGTCTCTTAGGAAATTAATTAAGGCACTCTAGGCTACAAAATATTGCTTACACTAGTCTGAAGATAGACCGTAATGTTTCCCAGGTTATTTAAATTATCACTTTTACTGGGTTTGCCAGGCATATCCCTAAAATCACTTTACTTGAGCTAAGAAGATTTACAGAACGTATTAGATCATCTATAGATGATGCCTATAGGCAGTAGGTTGAACACAAACACATCAAGCATTATATTTTTTTTAATGACCTGAGAGAAGAAGCATGGGAAGTAATCCACAGTGAAACAGTTGTAGTCATCACTTTCTGCAGTTTTTACTCATGGAGATTTCCCTAAGATAATCAGCAAATTGATTTATACTCTTGAACAGGCTTAGAGCCTGGGTCATTGGAAAAAAAATCAATAACACTTTCTGTCTTGGCAACCACTCATGAGGCTATTTTGTTAGCACGGAAAACAGGAGGTGAGTTGTTGAAATTTGTACATGATGAAGAGCATCTCTGAAGTTTTTGAATCTAGGGAGAGGATGTGTATCTTTCTTCCTCTAACGAGATGCAAAACTTAAGTGAAATGGCACAGCTCCACTGAATTCTGAACTGTTTGCTATACTGACTCCTAGGTCAACACCTGCTGGCTTACCACTCACAGATCCGACAGGAGCTACTCGGAGCCAGCTCTGACCAGCCCCTGCAACAGCTTTTCACAGCACAGAAAAGCCGAGAAGCCATCCCTCCCTTAGCAGGTACACGGAGGAGAAACTGGACTCCTTGCTGCTGCTCTAGCCCTGGGTATAGTGAGAAACACCATCCAGGTGGCTTTGTGGTTTGGTGTTTCAGGTTTCCATTTCTCTTCTTTTCCCTCGGCTGCAGCTTTGGGTCTTGCCGCACAGATCCACTTGTTCTGCCGGTCTGTTTTCCCACAGCAGTGAGGTTTTTATCGCTTCTTGTCAAAGTGTCCAAGGCATTTATGCGTCTTCATTGAGAATAACAGAAGTTGAAGTGGTGAGCCTAGAGTGTCTGAGCGATGGATGGCTGTTATCAAGATGAGGTACAACACTCCCAGAGCATTTCTAGCTCCCACCTTACAAGTACAATTCAGTCTACAGTCCCTGAGAAAGAAAACACTGTAAAAAAAAAAAATATACAACCCTGTGAAAGGTATGCTGTTGTAGTGGTTGTCAGGGCTGGATTTTGTTGGTTGTTTGGGGGGAGGTGTGTGGTTTTTTTGCTAAGTGGTCTCTAGTGTATCTATACCTGTAGGAAATCCCCAGGTTGAGGCTGGATATTTGAAACACGTGCTGTCTCCCCACAGGGCAGCCTCATCTACCTCTGAAAACTCACTTTAAGCCACATACCACGAGTTGGCTTCTTTCCCCTCACCTTCAGCGACAGCCAAGGGGAGTTTCTGAG